>NC_022011.1:71344060-71466744 GCF_000317375.1 Microtus ochrogaster
CCTCCCTCTTTCCTCCTTTGTCCTGTTTCTCCTGCGGATTAACCTTATGGATTCCCATGAATGCTAGGCAAGGGCTCTGGGCTCATCCTCCTCTCCGTTTGATTTGAGACAGGGTCTCACTAAGTTGCCAAGACTGACATTAAATTTGGAATCCTCCTGCCCCAGTCTTCCAAGCAGCAAAGATTAAAGGCATGTGCTACCAGCCCTGGCTGTTGGTACATTTATTTTAAAATACTTTATTCTTTTTGCTATTATCAATGGAACTGTTTTATTTTTACTCAGATTTTCTTATTGTTAGAACAGAGAGGACAGTGACGGGTGGAGAAGGCTCGGTGAGTAAACTGCCTGTTGTTCAAGCTGAAGGCCCCGAGTTTGGATCCCCAGAACCCACATAAAGCTGGATGTATATTTCCTACACTCCTGTGGCAAGATGAGAAATGGAGACAGAATCCCAAAGCTCGAGAGTCAGGTAGCCTGCTGCACACAGCAGCAAGCAGCAAGGGACCCTGGGTCAAGCAAGGAGAGATGGGAGGACCAGTATCTAATGTTATCCTCTGGCTTAAATGTGTGCCACAGCTCAAACACATCAGCGGACACATGCACACATACACAATTTTTATGTTGACTCCATCCCTTTTTCTTTACATATACGAGATTCTTTTGTTTAGTATTTTCTGTATTATAAGATCTTCTTCATCTGAAAGGTTTTTTTTTTTTTACTTCTTTCTTCCTAGACTCCATGCTCTTCATGTGCTTTCCTTTGCTATCCCTCCTACCCCTCTGTACAATGTTGGCTGGGCGGCTTCCTTTCTTGTGACATTCTGGGATTAGCAGAGCCTCCCATGGTTAAATTTGACAATGAGAGCATATTATTAGTTATAGTCAGACAAACTTACAAAGGCCCAAAAGTTCCTTGGGTCAAAAGCTGCTTCCCTCCACCTTTTCTTGGTATTTCTGTATATTTAATTATGACATTTCTGAGTTTTTGCTTTCACGATAGATTTCTGCTGTCACCTACTAGCTTCTCAAAAAGAACTGTATATGGTCAATTTACATTCAATTGTAAATTCTACTTCTTTTTAGGAGCCATTCAATGAGTTTTTTTTTTTTTTGAGACAGGCTCTTGTTATATATCCTTGTCTTACCTCAAACTCAAAGCTATCCTCCTGCCTCAGCCTCCAGAGTGCTGAGATCCTAGGTGTGAGCTAACTGGTGGGATCAGAGGAACAGGATGCGAGGCCCTACCAATACTATCCTGTTTCCTTCTCATCCAGGGGCTTGCTAGCCAGTCTGCTGGGATCCCCTGGGCTTAGAGGTTCTTAACCTTAGTGGTGACCCTAACCACATTGCTAATTCATAAGCATAATTTTGCTACTATTATGAATTGTAATGCAAATATCTATGTTTTCTGATGGTCTTAGTCTTTTGACCAACAAAAGGGTCACAGTTAAAGCTATCTATACAAATCACAGCTAAGCTTTTTGGTCAGGTATGGAGGCTCACACCTATAAGCCCAGCACTAGGGAAATGAACCGGGACCTGTTAGAAGTTATAGTTAGCAGGGCACCTTAGGAAACAGAGACCTGTCTCCAAAAAAATAAAACCAGACTTTTGCAAGTGTTCTAAAAAGCCAAACATTTGCCTCAACAAGGTCAAATCTAAGCGCTATGTAGAACCTCAGTGTAGGTACTGCTGTCAGGATGCACTCAAAGGCAGAGCACCACCTCCTCGATGGGAAGGCCTAGGTACTTTCATTGGCACCTTTAATATATCAAATGCTATATTAATGATGGGTCTAAAACTATGTATCCCAATCTCTTGAGGAACAGTGAAAGTAGCAGCAGTCCCTTTGGATGTGGAGAACGTGTAGCTTCACTGCACTGCCCATAGACATTCTGAAAAGTCAATTAAAGCCGGGCAGTGGTGGCGCACGCCTTTAATCCCAGCACTCAGGAGGCAGAGGCAGATGGATCTCTGTGAGTTCGAGACCAGCCTGGTCCACAAAGCTAGTTCCAGGACAGGCTCCAAAGCCACAGAGAAACCCTGTCTCAAAAGAACCAAAAAGAAAAAAGAAAGAAAGAAAGAAAGAAAGAAAGAAAGAAAGAGAGAAAGAAAGAAAGAAAAGTCAATTAAAGCCACCAATGCTAGCACAAACATGTACACCCAGAGCATGTCAGTAACGCATGACTCATGGCAAGCTCCGGATGATCCATTTGTACTCAGATGGCCGGAAAGGATTTTAAGAGGCAGAATTAGAAAATGTAATCAAGAAAGCTGAGGTATTTCAGTTCCTCGGTAACAGCTCCATGGAAGCAAACAATAGCTTGAAGGGCAGAATGGGCTGTTAAATATGCCTTGTGCAGGAGGGGCCCAGTTTCAGAAAGGTTTCATTGCGGTTGGCTATGTCGTGGCAAAGGGTCGGTTCACCCTCCCTTGTCGGTCTCACCACAACCCGCTTCAGCTGACTTGGGTGCACGGGTCCTTTTTCAGGTGATCCATCCTCTTCCCGGGCATCATGACATGTGAAACCTGGCCACGGTTCCCTAATCAATGAGAGGAATCCCTCCTGTTGTCATCTAGCTGACAGTCTCTTTCATGGTTTTGTTAATGAGGTAGCGACCGTGTGTCTCACTGACTCTTAAGCCTTGATAGGATCATTTCCAGGCACACAAGAGAGCAGGCGAGTCTGCAAGGCTACTCACTTTTGCTATGCAGCCACCTGTCTTTCTCGGTGGCTTCGCAGCTCAGTAATGGTTGTATTCCCTGGGAGCTGGCCTACTGTACAAATGAACACACAATCCTTAGCTCAATGCTGTATCCATGCTAACACTTTCTCCACGCAACTTCAACAGATGAGCTAACTGTGAGCAAAGATGCAAAGGCACTATACTCTCAGTTTTCAGTATATGATCATTTGGCCTTGAACTTGAATCTTCCGCTTTTCTCTAGGCGTTCAGTAAGGAGAACAATCTACATGGAGAACAGAAGCTCAAAGGATAGCAGCTCTCCATTCTGTAACCGGCTCCCCTAGGTTTAAATACTACCGGGCAGAATTCTCTCCCAGAAGCGGTGCTTTAACCGGATATAGCTGACACCAGCACCCTTCTAGATGCTACTTTTATTATTGTAACTTCACTCTTAACACCTCTAGCACCTTCTCCGTCCTTACCGTGAGCCTGTGCACGGATCTTTGTGCACATTCTTAGCAATGCCAGCCTCATCACCTAACCGGAACTCACCTTGTCACCAGAACGCACGCTGAGCACGGCTGGACAAACACACATCAGAGGCAATTTTCACAGTTCCAAAACCAGCTGCGGTTAGATTTGTTTGCTATATTGGACAGAAGCTGTGAGAAGAAGCCAATATTGGAGCTGCTCAGATGATTGTAGAAAACCAGCCTTATGCCGGGCAGTGGTGGCGCACGCCTTTAATCCCAGCACTCGGGAGGCAGAGGCAGGCGGATCTCTGTGAGTTCGAGACCAGCCTGGTCTACAAGAGCTAGTTCCAGGACAGGCTCCAAAAAACCACAGAGAAACCCTGTCTCAAAAAAAACCAAAAAAAAAACAAAAAACAAAAAAAAAAAAACAGCCTTATTTCAAAATTCAAAATCTGTGAGAGTTTATTTGTGAAAATTATCCAAATATTAAGGATTTGTTCCAAGGCAAGACTGCCATTCTCTTCCATGGCTGGGAGGAGAGCACAGTGGGAGTGCATCACCAACAGGGGCGCGTGGCAAGGCTGCGGGAAGCACACACACACAACCCTCCCATAGGAACCAGTTCCAGAGGAATTTTTGCCACAGTATTATTTATTGCAACATAATGACTTAAAGGTGAATTGCAAACATTAGGAGCTTCTCAGTCGTCCCTTATATCCTGCTCTAGGCCCAACCTGGACGGGACATCCTGTGCTCTGGCACAGCATGTGTAGCTCTCACACCTCGTCAGAGAAGCTTCTGGCGGCAGCAGCAGGAGACCATTGCAGAAATCCGCTACTAGTCAAAACACAGAGAACTGGCTGGGGGGTGCCCAGCCCAAATTGATAAAAGTAAACCATAACTGGCACCCAAGCTTAAAGGAACATCACAGAAGAAGGGCCAGGAAGATTTATAAGACCCAGAGGACTAAGAAGTCTGTTGTGAGAATGTGCCTTCCACATTCTTCCAGCTGTAACAGGAAAGCTAGGCCCAAGGAATCTCAACAACATAGCCGCCTCTACACAAGACCGAGACAGTGCAACAGTTGGTACCCCAGCAGAGACACAGGGAACATCACAGAACTACAATTAACATCTGCCGAGAGAGGAAGAACCATTCCTCCCCAGGGATGAGTCTCCTGATCAGTCAGTCATAAAAACATATATTACAAACAGACCATATTTATTCTGATCCATTTACATGTCTATGCAACGACGGTGGGAAGAGTCGGTCAGTTTGAAAGTGGGGGTTAGACATGGAGGGGAAGAAGGGAGGAGAAATGATCTTTAAAAATAACAAACAATACAATAGGTAAGGGTATAAGGAATCATGTAAGTATTTATTAATACGGAATTCCATGCACTGAGAGGGAGTCCAATGTTTAACATTTAATCTTCACAGAACTTGGAGACATCCTAAAAGAACAGATTTGTAGGCTGGATATAGATTAACTTCATCTGCCATCCTGGTAGTGCTTCAAATATTTGACCAAAAATATTCTGAGTGGTTTTTTTTTTTTTTTAAGAGTTTCTGATGTGATTAACATCTAGGTCACTATATAGAATAAACAGATTTTCACAATGTGGGTGAATGTCACCAAACCAACTGATGCCTGAACAGAACAAAGAGATGGCCTCCTCTCTAGTGAGACAGAATTTCCTGCCTCAAAGCCATCCAACAGCACATTAGCTCCTGTTTCTATGACAAACTGCCAGCCTTAGGACATAATAACTGAGAACAATGAACCTGGTTTTAGTGAGATTGAGCAGCGTTGAGTGTCCTGAATCACTTACAAAAGAAGCACACACCTAAAGATACCCCTGGCAGCAATCCTTCTGGGATACCACCCACTGCCCACTTCAGTGGTCACCTCTGCCTACTTACAATGAAGACACCAGTCCAAGGCAGCCAATATTTGTCAATCTCTCCCTTTTCCAGGGAGAGGAATACTCGTTGTATTTCTCTGCTTGTTCATTTGAGTCTCAGAATGCAGCCAAGGCTGGCCTCCAAGCCACTGAATATTAGGATTACAGGTATGCCTCCATGTTTGGAGGTTCTCTTTTTAAAAGAAAATGGTTGCTTTTAGAAAATTGCTCTGTGTATTACAGATTTAACTATTTTCTCATTTATGAAAGCAGCCCTGGACAATGGAGGTGATGTCATCTCATACAATGAGATGCAGACCTGCAGCAGAGCCCCCCCCCCCGCCCCCAAGACTCCCCAGGCAGCCCCTCCAGCCCAGCACCTCACTTTCTTTCCACATGGATATATTTGACCAAGCTTCCCGAGGGCAGTGTTGCAATAAACAGAAACAGACATATTTATACTACAGCTGATGTTCATAGAGAGCTCTACAAACAAGTTAGAGGTTCTAGAAAGTGCTTATGGCTCAAAGTCTTTTTAATCAAGCATTATTTTCTTGGGAGATTTTAATGTTTCCTTCAATATGAAAAGCTGTGGGCCTGAACACAGCTCAGCAGTAAAACACCTTTAGTGCCAGCACTTAGGAGACAGAGGCAGGCCTCAGTGGGGTCAAGGCCAGCCTTGTCTACAAAACAAGTTCCAGGATAGTTGGGACTGTCCCGCACAGAGAAACCCTGTCTTGAAAAACAAAACAAAAACAAAAAAATCCACTGCCTACTATGAACAAAGCATTGGGTTCATACCTGCCTTTTTTTCTCTCCTCTCATTCCCTTCTGCCTCCAGTCTGTGTACCAGGCTAGTTTTACTCTTTCTTTCTTTTCTTTCTTCTTCTTTCTCTCCTCTCTCTCTCTCTCTCTCTCTCTCTCTCTCTCTCTCTCTCTCTCTTTCTGTCATTTCCTTTCCTTTCTCCCTCCCTTTCCCGCTCAGTGCCTCTGTTCTGTGTCTCACTAAACACATCAGGCTGGCCTCAGACTCACAGACAGCCCATCTTACTTCTCCCTTCTGAGTGCTGGCATTAAAGGTATGTACTACAACACCCAGCCTTTTATTACTTATTCCGTGTGTGTGGCAGGGGGCTGGGGAGTATGCATGTGTCTGTGGGTGTGCCTGCTCATTCTACTCGGTTGGAGGATGGTGTCTTAGGTTGATGTGAAGTCTTTTTTCTTATCAAAGTCTTCTGTCTTACTCTGGAGTCTCTTAAGCCCCTAGGATCCCTCTGACACCCCCTTGAGTTAGGGTTAAGCACTCGCCTGGCTTTCATGTGGGGGCTGGGGATCTGAACACAGCTTCTCAGGCTTGAGCAACTTTACCACCGAGTCTCCTCCCCAATCCTGCCTATTGTTCACCAGTGGCTTTCCAATGTCCAGCTTTGGCCCACCAAAACTTACAACTATGAATCTCATGGCTTAATTTATACGCTTTATGACCAATAACCATGCTTTATGAGCACTGGATTATGCATCTATAAACAGATACCTCTCATATCAGGGCAAAGTATCCTAATGCTTTCATATTGAAAATGTGAAACAAAATGAGGTCGAGAGAAATTTACACTCCATGAAGCTCAGAGAACTGACCTTAACCCAGGCTTTGCGCTTGGCATACTGCGCTCCGAGTCACCACACACACCACTAGGACTCTGCAAAACTAAAGTTTAAAGTCACGGCCTTCTGAACGAATGCACGTTAAGGTACACTAAGAAAAACAACAACAAAAAAGAGTTTACCTGTTTTGTAAACTCTTTTATTTCATCCGTGCCACACATAGCAATAAAAAATAACACCCCCTTAAAAAAAAAAAGAATGCTACCTTTTCCACAGCATTTTATTTTAAATAAAACTTCAAGTACTTTTACATAGGTACAAAAAAACTCTGATCTATTTGCCTCCAACAGGCCACAACACACAGTAGATAAACACAGTGGTTACAAATGTCTTTTAAATTTATTTCTGAGGCAAGGCAGATGGGAAGGAAGTGTCTCTATGAAAAAATACTGTGTGTGTAGGAAATTGTCACGATTTTATTCCACATGGATACAAATGATTATACTTTAATTTAGGCCCTGGTGGCTTAAAATTATATAACAAAATAGAAAAATGGAAAACTACTATCCCCTACACCCTGTTTCAAAGGCAGGCACTACCAAGATTCGGGAGACGCCACAGTGTTGGTAGAGGATAATTGCTGTACAGGCTGGAGAGCTGTAATTACCTTCAGATAAATGCTACAGTCCTTCTAAGGCATAAACAATAATGTCTCCAAACAATATATACACATAATACATATTAAAACAAGACTCAATATAAACAATAATGAACAATATATACACATCAATTTCCACTGGCTTGAAATACACTTTACCTACACAAGTGATGCGCAACATATATATATATATATATGTATATATAAATGTAATTGGAACTCTACAGTAAAGTTTATTTTTGGTGCTTTCAGAGCACATCAGTGTAAACAGTTTAACTTGGCTTTGTTTTATATTTTAAAACATTCCTTGTTGTATTTTCAAGATTTAAAGCAATTTTCTAGTTCTTCCTTTTCACAGAAAACGAAGATTCTGGATGTGGTTTAATCATAAATAATTCATAAAATTAAATACATTCACTAAAAAATAAACTACAAAGTAAAAAAATGAAAAATAGATATTTATTGAGAGGGAAAGGAGAACCATTCCCCACGTTAGAGCTCTGGTGTTGGCTATTCAGTGCGATCTGATAGTTTAATTGCTATTGCACTATACCACCCTTTTCTTTGAACATTCTTTGGGTGTGCTTCCCTGTTCTACCTAAGTTTGCTGATAAATCACATAAACCAGTGACCAACGGTCTTGGCTGGAGGAGTGAAGCCTCTAAAAATGGTGTCATTCTTCTCACCTTTTTTAATATATATATATATTTATATATATATATATATTCTCATTTCAAGGAAAAAAGTTAGTATGTATGTGCCTTGCACATCTGTGTAAATGCAGTTCACATTGCTGGTCTTGTTTGTCCTTGTTGAAAAGGAAAAGGAGAAAAAGGAGATTACAACTTCAGCTCACTTTGAAGGTATCTGTCCACTTTTTTTCAAAGTACTTCCTCATCCTGTGGCCAGCTCGGCCTATGTCGGAGTCATCTTCATTAAATGTCTCACAGTTGTCAAACACAAGCCTGACATCTAGAGCAAAGGTCTCAAAGCTGGCGTACCTGAAAGAAAACACACCGTTACAGGCTGCTGACACTTCTCAGGACTACAAACCAACCACAGAAAGCGGAGTTAAAGAGGAAGTAGAAGGAAAGCCGGCGAACAGGATGACCGCACTGAACATGTCTAAGTCCATGCATGCATGAAACATTCACTGTGCTCTGCAAGGCTGGGTCTCCAGGACAGGCCTGGTACCACACCCGGCAATCCTACCACCAGGCTGGCCGAGACAACAGGAGAATTGCAAGTTCGAGGTCAGCCTCAGCTACAAGACCTTATCCTGAAGCGAAAACAGAAGTTTTCCACAATCCCATTTACTATCTGACTTCTTACCGTTCTGCCAGAGAACTTCCCAACTCCACCACGTCACAAATCCTCCAGCCACCCTGTGATCCCCACCGATAAAGAGAGGAAACATTTCCTACGTCCCATAAAAATGAGCTTTCGTAGCTTCTACAGATGCCATGACAGCCACCGTGTTAATCCTTCATTCTCAATACTCACTACTGTGCTGAACAGAAACGATGTACTTACTGTCCATTGTTTAGCTTTTCTCTGATTGTAGAAAAATCCATAGGCTTCTTGATGACTTTCTTGTACCCAGGTACAAGCTTCAAGTTTACCGGAAGTAGAAAAGGCCAGGCATCCTCATGAGTTTCCATTTCATTCAGGATCACACTACAGAAAATAATGTTTGAAATCGGTACCTGCAGTTGGCATTCCGCAAACTAAATTTAAAAACCGAAGGGAAGAAAAGATACCTGCAAAGAGCCAGGTCCTTGGCGTCGTCTCTTTTGGGTTTCTTAACAGAAGGAGCACTTTCTAGTTTAGATAAGCTGACGGAAGGGCTCTCCTCCATTTTCCTCTTTTTGAAATCTCTGCTTCCTCTTCTCAGGGAGCTGCTTGTGGAAGCAGAGTCTTCGTCCTCAGTGTCCCCAGCAACCGCCCCTTTCCTGTTTTTCCTGGACTCATTTGTCTTCTTTCCTTTGACATGAAGTTTTTTTATTTTTACAGTCTGACCACTTGCCTTTAATTAAAAAAAATAAGCAGATGGGGTATAAGAAAATAATCGTTTATCGACTTTCTATTATTTTAAACCATAAATGTTTGCTAAGATCCACAAGATGCACTAACTATGCTTTAGAAGGTTGGTAATTCTATTCTTCTACAGAGATCTGGGAATTTCTTCTCCTTATGAGTGACACCCAATAAAGCATGGGGAAAAATCTATTTTAAAAAATTCTTAAATGTGGAGCTAGCTGCAGATCCAGCATTGTAGAGCAGATTGCCAATGTTCCTGCCCTCTAGTCTGCTAACCAAGTGAGGTGCACAGGGCTCTTTTTCAGAGCAAAACACAGCTAGGAACAGGCATGTCTGTAGACCAAACCATGGAGGTTATTAATAGGAAAGCTGAAGAGGGAACAGAAAGCTAGAACAAATAGGAAAATAAGTTCCAGAAGCAGCAGGTGGAAAATCAGATCTTCTTTTTTTGTTTTGTTTTTTTCGGTTTTCGAGACAGGGTTTCTCTGTAGCTTTGGAGTCTGACCTGAAACTAGCTCTTGTAGACCAGGCTGGCCTTGAACTCACAGAGATCCGCCTGCCTCTGCCTCCCGAGTGCTGGGATTAAAGGTATGGCTGACCTGGTCTCTCATAATTTGCTTCACAGGTTTCTACTGTGACTGGAAAATGACAGAAAATACAGGTGTTCATTATCATTTGACTTAAACATTCTCTTCTGTTGAGGAGTATTATTTTAAGATGTGTTACATTTGTTTATGCTGTGGAACATTTTGTTTAATGATGGAAAGATGTGTTGCATTCCTTTATGTTGCATTTGTTTAACTCTGTGAAGCTGTGTTACTTTGTCTAAAACACCTGATGAATCTAATAAGGAGCTGAACAGCCAATAGCTAGGGAGGAGAAAGGATAAGTGGGGCTGTCAGGCAGGGAGAATGAAGAGAAAGAAGAGAAAAGGAGGAGAGGAGGACTCCAGGGGCCAGCCACCCAGCCACCCAGCCACCCAGCCACCCAGCCAGCCAGCCACCCAGCCACCCAGCCAGCCAGACACAGAAGAAGAAGAAAAGAAAGGATATACAGAAATAGAGAAAGGTAAAAGCCAAGACGGAAAAGACAGAGGAGAAAAGTTAAGAAAAGCTGGCAAGAAGCAAGACAAGCTAAGGCTGAACATTCCTAAGTAACAAGAAGCCTTTGTAGGCAGGCAGTGGTGGCACTTTAATCCCAGCACTTGGGAGGCAGAGGCAGGCAGAACTCTGTAAATTGGAGGCCAGCACTGGTCTACAAGAGCTAGTTTCAGGACAAAATCCAAAGTGACACAGAGAAATTCTGTCTCGATAAACCAAAAAGAATAAGCCTCTGTGTGTATTTACTGGGGAACTGGGTGGCAGGCCCCCAAAAGAACAAAAAAGTTAAGAGAGTAAGAAAACAACCAACTTGGATACTTCCAAGTCACACTTCCAAGAGAACCAAATACAGTTCTTATAAAAACTGGTCCATGCACGATTAGATAATCATTCACAGTATCTGGAAGGTAGGAACAACGCAAATGTTTATCAACTGATGACTGAATAAGCAAATGTAGTAAGTCTATAGAGTATTATTCGACGATAAATAATACTGAACTGTGCTAGAACATGAACTTTCAAAGCATTGTGGGTAAGAAAAAGTAGGCAGACACAGACATACTGCATGTCTGTAAAAAGGCTTATGAAAACATGAAGATGTTCTGGAATTAGGTAGTGGAGATGCTGTGCAGCTCTGTGAATGCATTAAAAAATTAATGGACTGTTAAAAGACGAATTTTATAAACTGTGGTGATTTAAATCTTTTTTTATTTATTTATTTATTTTTTTTTGGTTTTTTGAGACAGGGTTTCTCTGTGGTTTTGGAGCCTGTCCTGGCACTAGCTCTTGTAGATCAGGCTGGTCTCAAACTCACAGAAATCCACCTGCCTCTGCCTCCCGAGTGCTGGGATTAAAGGCATGCGCCACCACTGCCCAGCGGTGATTTAAATCCTTAAACAAAACAAATCACAAAACTCTGGTAATTTAAAGCTTAGTCTCCTACCATTCTTACCTTAGCGATGCAGGCTGGACAAAACCAGTCCCCGTCTGGAATGGTTGTAATCTTGGGCCTATGGCAGTAGGTATGGCAGCCTTTGTCACAGCCGTCACAGAGTAGCAGCAGCTCCTCATTGTCTCCCTTCCGACAGATTTGGCAGTACTACAAATACATAAAAACCACTTAACATCAGTCCTCTGCTATGAGTACTTGCTGTTGGGATGTTAAACAAACCATAATTCCTATTTGTACTGATAATGAACATTCCGCTTGCTAACAAATATATAGTAGCCACACACATCTATGTATCTCTCATTACACAGATATGGACCACATGACGGGCGAGCAATTCTTTTGGGGTAAATGCACATTTCAGATACACTGCATAGAACAGAGCTAGAGGTTGAATGCCTTCACACACTTCAGAAGCATGTACACGTCAACGTATGAAGTCATCAACATGACATCAGAGCACAAAAAGCAATGAATAGCTTTAATACATGGGACTTGTAATGTTTCAGCTTTTGCTTATCTTATTGTCCTTATGATATTCTGAGAAAGAAATAAGAGAATAGTCTTTAATATCAAGATTTAGAAACTCATCTTAGTGTAATTATTAATTATATATTAATAAGAAAATATTCCTAAATTGTATATTATTCATACATGATTTATTACTGAGTTAAAAATGTGTCTAAAACAGGAAACACTGAAAACTAAACCAAGTCAAATTTCGGCCACAAATAGAGAAAACGCATCTTAAAAATTATCTCCAAGGAAGAAAACGATAAAGAATTTACAGTCATGATTTATTTTCTACGACTAAAAATATTTCTTCTTTACTGAGAAATGTATAGCACCATTAATGACTTCAAGCATGAAGGGAGAAAGTATCCCCAGTGTAGACATAGTTTGTATAACAGAACTCGGAAAGAGAGAGAGGGAAAGGCGCAGAGCCTCCAGGGCGGCAGTGAGAGCAGAGTGCACCTACATCGTCTGATTTCAGGGCACAGTGCTGCCACGGTGGAAAGCACCCTGCAGCCAGTACTGCAAAAGTGACTACACTTAAATGGGAATTCATTTATATTAAAGTTAGGTGTTTGCAATCTTAAAGAAAAAATGGTTCAACAATTCAAAATTGCTTCATTTAACTTCAATACATTATATGCTAGCCTAGGAAACCTTAATCTTACATAACTTAATATATATATATATATATATGTATGTATATATACACAAAGGTAGTTTAAAAATGTAATCAAAATAGGAGATACATACTATTCAAAGGAACAGATATGAAAACTGTCTATTAAATACATCAGATATATGCAATACTAAAATTGTCAAGTATGTAAACGCGAAAGCAGTAGAGTTTAATAACCTCAAAATAAGTTTCTATTAGATGGACTTTCTGAATACCACACCACTGAGTAACTTAATGGTATTTCACCAAACGCACACTCCACCTTTATGAACTCTATTGTAAAACACTTATTCAGAAACAATAAGGACAAGGTATATCCAGTTTATAAATAAATGTTTTCTTATCTTTTCAGAGAAGGTGACAAATATCAACTTTCTAGCACTTTTGAAAAGCTCCCAGCAATCGCTCATAATTATTAAGTGAGAACATGTACGTTGATATTTGCTTTTAACTCCTTTGCTACAAAAGCAAAAAAAAAAAAAAATACTTATGCAGAGAATTACCTGGAAGCAAAGTGGCAGTTTCCTCTGTTCTAGTAAGTTTGGTATCTGGCTAAGGATATATTTTCTTTTTCTTTCTTTCTTTTTTTTTAGTTTTTGGAGACAGAGTTTCACTGTGTGACAGCCCTAGCTGTCCTGGAACTCACTCTGTAGACAGGCTGGCCTTCAACTCACAGAGATCTGCCTGCCTCTGCCTCCCGAGTGCTGGGATTAAAGGTGTGCGCCACAACCATCCAGCTAAGACAGTAGTTTTTAAAAGTACTGAGCACTTTAACATTTTGTCTGGATGTATTAGGAGGATCATTATGGTCACAGATATCTATCTAATCAAAGGCTATGAAGTACTTCTTAATCTATCAATAGCAAACCATGTGATCACCACCATCGTTATTTGTGGTCCTGACAGAGGAACCCAGAGCACTGTGCATGCCAGGCAAGCCTTCCCCTGCTGAACTAGATGCTACAATAATAAGCTGATGAACATTTTTAAAGAGACTGCTGTCATGGTGTTAAATGATGATGCAAACACATCAGTAACATGGGAAAGGCTAATTTCAAACCCCAAAGGAACTGAGGATGCAAAAGGGGTCAGGTGTGGTGGGGCCTGGCTCGTCTCCGTTCCTGGGAAACACAGGCAGGAGCACAGGACAGCCTAGGCTGCACAGAGAACCTGCGAACTCACAGAGACCCCGTTTCTGACTCTGGAGTGCTGGGATTAAATGAGTGCGCTACTACTTTTCAGCCAGCTTGGAGGTTTCTTTTTGTTTAGGTTTATAACAAAATTGACCATTATTATGACTTCAGAGGATAATAAGAAAAAATAACTATAAAGTTAATATAAAACGCCAGTGTTTTTATTCACTGTAATCTAGTCTCCAACAAATATATTTGCCTAAAGAGATTATTAAACTTACTTAAATAGTTTTTATTAATTTTAAGAAAATATATTTTTATTGTTAAATATTTTTATGCTTAAGAAAATGTTCTCAAAGCACTTTCAGGCTTATAGTAAATTAATGCAACTGAACAGACCTAAATCTGAACAAACTGTAAAAGCTGTAGATTCCGATTCCAGACATCTTTAGGAAGAAATGAAAATGGGAAGACAAAGTTCATTTGTGTACACTGCACACAAGGCCATGAGCAGTGGGAACACCAGGGGAAACTGAGGAAAGGAACAATGAATTACTAGGAGCTCTTCATTTCTTGGGGGAATGATTATTACAAGGAATATAATTTTCAACTTTAGCTATTCATGAAAACAAGTTACTAGAATTTTGAAGCTGGTCTTTAATTCAAAAACAAATATTAAAGCAGTTCATAAAGGTCTCTATATAACAGGTACTTCCATACCCGCTACATTAATAAGTAATAGGGCACTATGTACATGATTTAAAACAACTGTCTCTTTGAATGTATGTCAACTATAGCTGTTATTTTGACATTTGATGCCAGAATGCATGCTTGCTATCCAATAACTACTTGGGTTTCCAAAGATGAAAAGTCAGTTTTAATTATCAGGAGAAAAACAAAAAGTTCTAGTCTTTATGCCAACCTTATCTGATACAAACACGCAAGTCAAAGTTCTCTGTTTTGTATTTATTGTTCTTATTAGTGATAGAAAAGTAAAACAATTAAGGCTAATGGAGCGGATAATGCTAGTATGTAGAGTGCGCACAGGGTGAGCAGCCTTTAAAATGTTTCCATTAACAACCTTATGCTGATATAGTTCAGGAGGCAAACTGTTAGCATTACAGACAAGTATTCAAAGGAAACAAAGCCAAAATTTGAGCAAGAGAAGACAATATATTTGGCAGGTTGCAACAAAAAGTTCAAGATAAGAAAAAGAATAAATTATATAGTATTTAAGTATATACAAGTATATAAGTATTTAAGACATACTCCCAAGTACAGTATATATTATTGTAACAATATGGTAATATGTAGTTAAGAAAGATCTGGAGGTTGGGAAAAAACAGAACAGAGAAAATCAGTCATAGTATTTCTTAAATAAAAACACTTACAACTTTCATAATTGATTTTTCCCATGCTATTGATCTCTGTAACTGCTGGATGCACAGGGCTACCTGTGCAGCACTGCGAGCTTCTGCTAACGCCCTCCTCCAGACCCTGAGCCCTGGAGCAATATCCTCTTCAATTCTGCATTGAGATATAGAGAAATTGAGTAGGTCATGGCCACATTTATGGTCACTGAATGTGAAACAATCATCACACTGAAAGCCAAGCAATGACAAAAACATGTACAGCCAATAAGTATAAAGTTTAAGCAACTAAATTTGATGTAGTGCACAGACTGTGGCTACGTGCCTTGAAGCTTAGTCACAACCAGATAAATGTAAGATCACTTTGCAGGATTATCAATGCACATAACAAAAAAAAAAAGTTTTTACAAAGCACCATGCAAATAGCATGATCCACAAGGATCACAGACAAACAAGAAGATACATAGATAACAGGCAATAGAAAATAGGCTCCAATTAGCAAAGAAGCACAATAATTTGTCAAGTTAATCTCAATAACCTACCCGTCACCATCACCACTAACGGATGGTGCAGGAGCAGGGACAGTAACTGTGCCCACATTATCCAGTTTGATCTGAATGGTGGTACTTAAGGGGCTCTTCAGATACCTTCTCTCAATGTTCCGCTCCAAATCAGCCAGCCTGGTTACAGCTATATCTAGGGGGTTGTCACTCTTCCGGGCCAGTGCATGTGCACTGTTTTCTTCGTCACCAGGAAGGTCTCCATCATGCTCCTTGTACAACTTAGTAAATGACTTATGTTCAAAATATACCAAGTCCTCCCTTTCTGATGCAGGCTCTGGACACATCCAACCCTATACATCAAGAGAATAATGTCATTACGGTTTCTTCTGAAACTGTTAGACCGGTGAGTTACCTTTACGTAAAATTCAGCAGCGACCACCAGCAGATCTCAAGGATCTTTACTAAAAGGTTTTACCTTGCATTTCCTAATTCTAGGTTAAAACAAGAGCAAAAAAGGAAAAACAGTTGGTAAGAAAGTATGTGAAAAATAACATTGATTACATAAGCAGTTAAATTCAGCAGACGATTGCAAAGGTTTAGACTACCATGTTCATTAATGCGATATAGGTACCAAAGGAAATGTCTTGGTGGCCTTGAACTTTTCTCTTGATTCTGCCCTCGTGCCTTCCACTGTTCCTCCACGCGTGTCCTCATACCCACTACTTTCCGTTTGTCTGTAAAGGTCAGCATAGCTATTCCCCTTGCCCATATTGTGCTTTCCTGTCTTCAGCTACAATGTAGCCCATCCACCTGGCAGGGCTCCCACCATGAAGCACGCCCTGAAGGGGTTAAGTCCTCCTGCTGTAGGCTTTCCTAGGATCTGAAAATGTTCCCTAGCCTTGCCATGCTGTACCTCTAGAATAGCAGGACAGTTTCATCAACATCCTTTTTCCATCACAAGGGTGGGGCCATGCTGGCCTTTACTCATTTCTTTCAAGCATAGTGAAGGTAAAATAACGCGCACTCGGTATATACATATTGAATGAATAAATGAACAATTTCATGACAATGTTTGTTCACACAATCCTTTGTCCCCAAACCAAAGATAGCCCAGCTTTTAACATGTTCTCAATCACCGACATTCAAGTGCCTCAATTTTCTGTCATTCTCACCTTCCATTCACGTATCAAGGCTGCATTCAGACTCCATGACTTGCTCCTCTCTAACATGGTAAATTTTCAGTCCCTGGTCCTCTGCTCATTCTCCTACTTCTTAGTTAATATTTGCTTGGTTCCTGTCTGTCAAAATCCCACTCATTTTCCTACAATAGAACATGTCTCCACTCTACATAGTTTGGACTGAGCTCTCCCAGATACCCAGCGGAAACCAGTCCACTCTTGAAAATTCACACACTAAACTACAGTTCTTTATGGTTAGTTCTAGATTCCGCACCCAAGTACCCATCTTACCTTCCTGTTATAAGGCAAGCTTTTTGGGAATTAGAAGCACATTTTGTCCAATTTTGTAGTGTCTACTGTCTGATTTTAGAAAAACAGCTACTGAGTCAAAGTATATCAAATAAAATACTCAGAAGAATTCTCTGCAAATTAAATTAAGAAATTACTATTTTATTCTCTGTATCAAGACCAAATCTCCTCCTTTATCTCAATGGAATATTTTTATCTGGAAAGGAAGCCCAGGGAACCTGACACAGGAGGTGGATCGTGAGTCTGGGGCTCCTGGCAAGCATGAGGACCTGGGGAAGGCACAAATACTTAGGGGTCATATGCAGGCCCAGGGATAACTTATATCAAAGAAACCTTCCCACATTCTACAAGGGAAGCAAAATAGCTGAACAACAGAAACCTTGTAAATATGATACTTCAACTTCTGCAAAGTAAACTAGAATTAGGAAATCAAAAGCCAGATGGCTGTGCTCTGTCCAAAAGTGTCAGTGACCAAAGGCTCTTCATTTGATTTGCTCTATTAATACAATATGAATAAATAACGAAGCTGGTTGCTATAAATCTGTAATATTTAAAACTAGGAAGAAAACTTAATGTTTTGGGTAACACTATGATAAAGGTAGCTCTGTATGCTGAAAAGCACACTCAAATAAAGCTAACAGTAATATAAGAAAGATAAATGTAAATTGTAGCCTTGACATTTCAGTGATGGCTCATAGTGAGTAAAGTCATGGGATGGTGCAGGTGTTAAAGAGCCCCAGTTCAGACAGTGGCAATGGACACTTACGGTCAGATTAAGGACAGTAAAATCAAACGGAAACCTGTGGTCATCTTTGTGTCACACACTATTAGAGTCAGTATTTGAAAGAGCCTGTAGACCCCCATGCTTTTCAGAAAACAACAGAAACTTAGAAGCCATTTCATAGGGCTCACGGCTGAAGGGGTTAGTCAGCTCACAAAAGATTAAAAATGCAAGCCAGAAGGAGGTGGCACACACCTTTAATCCCAGCACTTGGGAGGCAGAAGCAGGTGGATGTCTGTAAGTTTGAGGTCAGCCTGGTCTACAGAGTTCCAGGACAGGCTCCAAAGCTACATAGAGAAACCCTACCTCAAAAAACAAAATGCAAATGAATATATCTAATAGATCAACAGCACAATTTTAATGTGCTTTCATTATGGCAAGCTTCTCAGGGTAAAAGTATTTTCTTTTTAAGAAAAAATATGGTTAAGTCTTCTATAGATAGTAAGACATAACTATTTTAGTACTTTTTCATCACTTAAAGACAATTCAAGTTATTATTCAGTTCTCAGAATAATACAACAGCACAATTCACAAGCAGCTTAATAGTAAGATGCCAAGACACTCTACTCAAAAGCAAATTCCACAAATTCCACTTATTCCAGCTGCTGAGAGCCTGAGCAAGGGCACGGAAGGCAGCAGTGTGGGGGTGAAGGCATCCAAGTGTGACGGTTTCAGGCCACACTCTGATCTATAAACACTTGACGTGCTTTCCCAACTGGAGGTCAGTTAGCACTGGAAAATTAGATGGAATACGTTGAAGGAAAATTAAAACCGCGTAAACCAACACCAACAAGCAGTTAACAAGTGACCATGAGAGAGGGCAACATCAGAGCATGGAAAACAGCAGCAGCGTGTGAGAAAGCAAGCCAACTAGTCAGTAAACCCTTCCACATTTCCTAGGGCTACAGCCTGATCTCGTTGGTCTTCATGCTAAAGATACTGTGTCACCAAGACAATGTAAATTACACTCATTATTCTCAATTTAAGGAGGCAGTGAACTGCATAAACCAAGAAATCCAACAAACATCTTAAAAAAATCATAGCACTAAATGGAATAATTTTCATTTCTCCAGAAAATTAACTCGTGTGGAGGAGTTTCCTTTGTTGACGATGCCAGAGAAATGAGGCATGCGGACAGTTCACAGGCTAGGGGAGAAACACACAGTTTCATAGCACAATAGTTTTAGGAAGTAATAAATTTTGTTTTCTAATGTTAGCAATTATGTTTGTGGCAAAAAGGGATATTATACTATCTCTAGAAAATAATGGGTTTTTGGAGACCTTCAAAACTAATTATGAAGCAAAATTTAAATTATTGAGAAGGATACAATTATGTAGTACATTTTCCTCTGAATAAAACATAAATATCAAGTGAATTGACATGAGAGACTCCAGTTTTCTAAAGCTCTGCAGGTTTCTCTGCTTAGTCAGCATACGGATATCTATCTACTTATCGGCACAACCATACTACTGCCCTCTTCCTATGCCTGAGCATCTTGTGTAGTAAGCCTCTTCTGTCTCTCCAGCAGAACTCAGCTCTGACCGTTGCCTGTGACATCACACCCATCAGATAGAGACATGTGCTTCACATATGGTGTGTCTGCTTATTGATAGAACATGGGTCCTAATGTCTGTCTTGTCCTTCCAGTTTAGACTATACATAGAAAAAGTCTGACACATAACAGTTAAACATAAAGGAGTCCTTGATCTTCCATGAACATTGCTGACATTTATGAGAAAACTGTACTTATCATGGTAAAAACAAAATGATTTCTGTGAATACAAAATGTAAAAAACCACACGTGCTACACAGTCCAACAGGCTTGGCTCGCAAACATTCTTTGCCACTCAAATGATGACTGAGCCCGTCTCCTTACCTGTATACAGGAGAGGTTAACTCAGGACTGTTGAGAATTAAATGAAATCGTGTGAAAACATTTAGTACTACATTATACAACTACAACTATATATACAACTATATATAATAACTATATATAGTAACTACATTATACAAGTTATATAATAACAATTACCTTCCATCACCCTAAAGACAGATTACATGCCAAGCCGGCTTTACCTTCACTTGCAAACTTGCTGACGCCACCCTCCTTTCCAGGTCCTCTACTTGCTGGAGGATGTTCAGGTCCAGTTCCATTGCTTGCTCCTCTACGGACCAGTTTTCCACAATATCTCGAGTTACCTGATTTTCTTCATTTTCATTTAATTCAATAATAGCAACTACATTTGAGAAGAAAGTAGTTTTGAAGTCTACTTTATTTCTAACTGTCCTCCCATAGTGATTTCCCCCCTAAAGGAGTAAAATGCTGCACACACTACATCTATAAACTTCACAGAGACAAATGTACAATGCACATGCGGACAGTTTGTTGCTGAACAAGAAACTGAGACACACAAAACAATATGTGTATAGGTGCTAAAAAGGATAGAAAGTAACACAATTTGAGAAAAGCGATTGGCTACTGTTAAGCAAAATCTTAAATAATAAAGTCTGTGGAAAGATGGCTCAGTGGCTAAAAGCATGTACTGTTCATCCAGAGGATGCAAATTTGACTCCCAGCACACATAACATGGCTTACTACAACCTATAACAGAAGCTCCAGGGGGATCCAATAGCTCTGGCCTATGCATACACATACATAATTAAAAATAATAATAATTTGAAGATAAATAAAAGTAATAAAGAATTAACATATAGTAAAAGGTTTTAGGGTAAAATAATGAACTTTTGGAGCTGGAGAACTGGGTCAGTGGTTAAGGGTACTGGTTGGTCTTTCAGGGGACCCAGGATTCAATTCCCAGAACCCATACGACAGGTACTGCTGTACATAACTCCTTCCAGGGGATCTGACACCATCATACAGACAAATGTGCCCGCAAAAGAAAACAAAAAAATAAATAAATAAATAAAAATCTTAAAAACAAACAAACAAACAAACAAACAAAAAACCCTGAATTTTCTTAATCAGATAAAAGAGCAGAAATCTCTTGGGCACTTACCATCCTTGTTCTTGATACAGGCTTGAGTAATATAATCCAAGTGCTTCTGTACTTGCTTCTGTAGTGCCTTTTCCCTTATCCCTCTGAGATGCAGCACTTTGAGCAATGTTTTCAGGTCCTCTGGGTCAATAATTCTCCACCAACCAAACTGCATTTCTAAGTTAAGACAAATTATGCCCATAGTTTACATTATTTTGACTAGGAAATAATGGCAGAGCAAACCTCAAGATTTGTTAGCCACAAGGAAATTCATCAGAGATATATTTACAAAATAGAAATAAACTATCAGCATGAATCAAGACACAGCGAGGGGCTGCAAGCCACTGCTCACACCTACCTTCTGGGATAGGCTTTGGACTAGGGAAATCTACAGGCTTTGCTACTTCAACAGCTGCTGGCTGAGCTGTGGTGGCCTTTTCCGGTGGAGGGACTGGAGACTCACTTTTACTTGAAGCAACACTGGAGGTCAAGAATGAACTACCATTTCCTTCTGGCAGTCCCAAGCCTGACCCCAGACCAGGCAAAGGTGATGTAAACGGGACATTGGAAGTGAGTACCCCAGCAGGCCACCCACAGAACTGAAGGCCCATCATAGACATGCCGCTTTTCACCTGTAAAACAAAACATCTTAAGCTTAGATTGTGGTTCCTGAGTTCAATCCCTGGCACTCACATGATGGAAGGAAAGAGCCATCTCCTGCAAGCTGTCCTCCGATCTCCATATACTTAATGTAATAACAACATTCACAAAACAGAAACAAAGTACTCATTAATCTAAGGAGTTGGGGGAATGTTTGGAAACTTAAATTATTTTTTTCAAATTGTATCTTTCAAAAACAATACCCACTTATCAGAGAAAAACTACACACATTAACAACAATATTAATTTTCATGTTATTTGTCCCCAAGAGTAATTAATTACATGTTAGTTATACTGCAACTGCAGCAAACTGAAGAGTAAGCCAACTTAATAAGGCTAGATAGCAGGAGAGCTAATGAAGCCGGTGACAGACATTCTGACTGCTTTGGTTTTTCAGACTGTCTCAGGATGCTTGAAGATCACCAAAGGTCAAAGTACGGCCACAACCTGTTTTGTTAGCAGCACTAACCTGAAGAGGCGGTAAAGTAAATGGGTTCAGTCCAGCAGGGCTCTGAGAAGACGGCCCAAGAAGCGGAGCTGGAGCAGGTGATGGTGACTTTGATGGTGGCTGAGACTGAGGAGTCCCTAAAGCAGCTGGCATGTCAGCATGGGTCAAGGAAGTGTCGTCACAAGGTGTTCTTGGCAGAAGGCTAAACCACTGTCTGTTCTTCTCAGTCAGTGTTTTTAGCAGTTGGTCGTTGGGGAGAGGGCCGTACAACTTTGCACAGCTACCCGAGGCAGAGCTAAACAGACCGGCGTCTGTCTTTTCCAAGCCGCTCTGCACTGCTGCCGAGGGAAGGCTCCCCAGGGAATGCTTCCCCCCATTCTGATGGGACAATGTACATCCGTTCGTACTAGCAATCGCTTTTGGGGGGGTCATAATATCTGACTCAGGAGGCATTTTAGCTACTTCCAAAAGCTTGCTTAACTTGGAAAAAGAGCCAGGTTTCTGAAGAAAGAGGTTTGTGTTATCTTTTTCTTTAAGGTCTTCCTTCTGCTCACAGTGATCGGGAATGGAACAATTTAAAGATTCTGTAGGAGTCTCAAATACTTCTTCTTCTTTCATCTGGAGACTTTCTGCTTTTTTAAGCTTTTCTTTTTCTTTTGCAATTTCTTCTAGGCCTAAACAAGCAAAAGATGCCATTAAATTAAGTTATTACTACACATCAAACCATTACTATAGCTAAGTTTTATTATTCACCAAATTATATAAAAATACATCAAACTTCCACATCTTATAGTCTTCATTTTCTTATGGATATTTTTTTCAGTCATTAGCATAAAAAATTAAATGTACGGCTGTGGAGATGACTCAGTGGGTAAGAATGCTGGCTGGGCAAATACAAGAACCCGAGTTTGAATCCCCAGAATGCACATAGCAGGCATATGAGGCCATCGTGCCTGGAACTCAAGTGTTGGAGGGGAATCCGCAGGCCAGTCAGGCCAGCAGAAACAGTGACTTTCTTCTGCAGCCAGGGCCCTGTCTCAAGGCGATAAAGAGTGATAAGGATGAGTTCGAGACCAGCCTGGTCTACAAGAGCTAGTTCCAGGACAGGCTCCAAAACCACAGAGAAACCCTGTCTCGAAAAAGCAAAAAAAAAAAAAAAAAAAAAAAAAAGAGTGGTAAGGAAAGACATCCTATGCTCTCCTCTGGTCTCTCCATGCATGGCACAGACACACATACAACACAACACACAAGCGTGCCCCCCATACATACACACACACTCTCTCTCTCTTCAACAACATTTATGAATGTACAGTTATTAAAAACAAAACCAACACAGTAAGAACTAGTAGATCTGTACCTCTCAGCCTGTGTAATTTGAAAAGGGGAATCCAGTCCAGCCTACCTGTTTCAATAATTTGTGACTATGTATGAAACATCAGTAAATATATAAATAACTATATCATATAGATAGATACATTTAGTATTTATGTGATACTGAATGGATGATATCATGACTACTCTGCTCAAAGACAGCAGTAGAGTAAAATTATCTACTATTAACAATAAATGATATGCATTTTAATTTTTATATTTTTTACATAACAATAAATGGTATTTTTCATTTGTGCATTTAAAAATCTATTTCCTTGGGCAAATTCCTTAAAATAATCAACTTAACATATATACTTTTTAAGAATTCTTAAAGTAAGTTTGGGTCAAACTCAGGACCAAACACACTCACCCCAGAAGCACATAAGGATAACTGTTTTTTTCTAGATCCTCAACAAAATTAGATGCTATCAATATTTTTTTGTCTTTGCCAATGCCTAGGAGGCAAAACACTGAAATGGATCACGTGGGATCATTAGTGCACTAAATATCCTTTTGTGGGCCACCATTTCTCCTATTAATGCCAAAGGATTCAAAGATGAATTTTATTAAAATGAATCTACTTTATTCTATCTGAAAACCAGCTGACTTTCAGGCTAACATAATCAGTCATGAAGGGTACAGAGTCTGTCCATCCTGCCTATCTGCCTATTCCTCCATCTTTACTGCTGCTCAAGACTAACATGCTTAATCAGATCTATATAGGTGTAACTTCCTCCAAGGAGTTACACACACACACACACACACACACACACACACACACACACACACACACACACACACACATCCTACCTAGCTTGTGGCATTCACCATTTTCAAGTTACTTATTTCCCACTTGAATAGTTTCTTTGGAGCTCTATCTGTTCACATTCTTTGTTCCTGTTTTATGGTGTGTATGTAACTTATGGTTTGGAGTACTGCATAAATAGAATCCTGTACACTCTTCTGCAAAATGGGATAAAATCCCAAATCCTTACTAATGCCTCAGCACTCCACAATATCTGACAAAACCCCTATAATCTCTGCACCATTGGCCCTGGAAAATATTGCTGTTCCCATCTCCTCTCTTTCTGCTTCTCAAATACGCAAGGGCTTTTCTTCAAGGTCTCTGTGCTTGCTGTTCTCATGCAGGACAGTGTTCTGCTCAACAGTTCTTGGCCCTCAAGGCTCAGGTTAAATACCCTTTTCTCAAGAGTGCTCCCTGATCACCCTGAGTGCACTAGGTGTCTCCCACTCCTCTTGGAATGTCATTCTATGTCGCTTCCTTTACAGAGTTCTGTTTTTGTTTTTGTTTTTGTTTTTCGAGACAGGGTTTATCTGTGGCTTTGGAGCCTGTCCTGGAACTAGCTCTGTAGACCAGGCTGGTCTCGAACTCACAGAGATCCGCCTGCCTCTGCCTCCCGAGTGCTGGGATTAAAGGCGTGCGCCACCAACGCCCGGCCTTTACAGAGTTCTGAACATAACAATCTATTTTTAGACTTCTCCCTTCTGTAGTAATGGAATTCGTCAATAAGCTGTCCTTAACAAGAGGGCTGCTGTAAAATAAAGGATGCGGCTAGAGCTGGAGATAGTCAGGGACCCAGATGGGCATGTGGGGCATGCACAAGGCCCACCAGTACAGTGGTGGAAGGGATGGGTGCATTCCAATTTCCCTGAAGCTCTACTGTGAGAGCTTCCCATGGCAAAACGCTGCACTGAACCTCATTTTGACCACATACACAATACGCTGAGTAGTATATCATGTCTAGCCAGTCCTCTATTAACGTTTGAAAGCTCTCAGTCCCTTCTCTTGAATTAGCTTCTAATTAGAATTAATACTATATCATATTAATTAATTCTCCTGAGCAGCACTAGGGACTAATTCGCCTGAGTTTGCTGGTTCTTGAGATCACAGGGTCTAGCAGTCACAAGAGTTGCCCCTCACTAGAGAGAAAATGTGTCTGGAAAAACACAAGTTTGTCCAGGGACACTGATCACAATTCTATTTTTGTTTTCTCTCTTCCTCTCTCTGTTTTTAAGATGCTGAGAGTTCACTTAAAGATTTTAAGAATGGTGTTTCTAAGCAGGGCGGTGGTGGTACACACCTTTAATCCCAGCACTTGGGAGGAAGAGGCAGGCAGATCTCTGTGAGTTCGAGGCCAGCCTGGTCTACTAAGTGAGTTTTAAGACTGTCAGAGCTGTTACACAAACACTATCTTGGGGGGAAGGGGAGAAAGAAAAGAAAAAAAAAAGAATGGTTGTTCTATTACTAAAACAAATGCTTTGTTACATTCCTACCTTCTATATGATTAACCAAGTCTCTCTCCACACTGCAGTAGTCAGTTTTTCTGTAGGAAAACCAACCTCCCTCCTTCCTAAAAAGGTCTTGCTATGATATAGCCTAAGGTGGTCTCAAACCCTTTGCCTCTCATGAGACAGAATTACAGAAATGAGTCTAGGGCCTGGCTATAGATTGTTCTTCATAGAAATTTGTACCTCCTATAGAATCTATACATTAAGAAGACACATGTTGTTAATCCCAGCATTTGGGAGGCAGAGGCAGGCGGATCTCTGTGAGTTCGAGACCAGCCTGGTCTACAAGAGCTAGTTCCAGGACAGGCTCCAAAACCACAGAGAAACCCTGTCTCGAAAAACCAAAAAAAAAAAAGAAGACACATGTTGAAAGAAGTTGTATATATACCAGCAATATACTACCAAGGGTTGAGAGCCACACCCTGGGACTCAAAAGTGCTGACACAACCCTACCATCCAATCAGATTCTGACATCTAGTAACACTCAGCAATGGAGTTCTGAAAAGCTGAGCTCAACAAGCCTCATTTAACACAGAAGGTTGGCTCTATCATCCAGTTTACTGAGCACAGGTTAGCTCTATCATCCAGTTTACTGAGCACAGAAGGTTAGCTCTCTCATCCGGTTCACTGAGCCAGAAAGTTAGCTCTATCATTCAGCCTACTAAGCACAGAAGGTTACCGCTATCATCCACTTCACTGAGCACAGAAGGTTAACTCTATAGTACAGTTTGGAATGGAATATTTAAAGATGAAATATTAAAAATCAGTGGTGACAAGAAAAGAAGTTAAAGGGGTTTAGGTGCTCATAAATTTTAAGATGAACAAGATTCTAAACTGAAATGAGGATTTAGGAAAGGATCTCAGAGCCAATCTTCTGCAGTTCTGTCAGGACAGTGCTTACTGTGAAAGGGGCAGCCTAGGCCAAGTCTCAGAGTCTGACAGTGGGAGAAGAAACACCTGCAGCAGAGTCACAGGGGGACAGTGAGGACCACTGCACACGGTGCAGCAGAGTCACAGGGGGACAGTGAGGACCACTGCACACGGTGCAGCAGCATCACACAAGACTGACAGCAGAAGAAAAGCCAAGGGCACGAACCCTCAGCATAAGAGGCTTCAATGGAAAGAGAACTGAGCACTCACTATGCCCAGTAACAAACCACACTTGATTATGAAAGGACACAAGACAGGGCAGTAGCAACAAGCTTTCTAAAAATGCAATATCCTAGAGGGCGGTGGTGGCGCAAGCCTTTAATCCCAGCACTCAGGAGACAGAGGCAGGCGGTCTCTGTTTGAGGCGGGGGCAGTGGAGACAATATCCCATTTAGGAGGCTGCAGTTCTTACCTTCACCACTCTCCATGCCTTCTACAAAAATCCCTCCGCACTGAGGAAGAATCCAGTATCTGCGTCGGTAACGGTCCTGACCGAACATCATTGAGCGCAACGAGTGGGAAGCATCAAAGAGCTTTCGCCTGTACTGGCTCTGTTGCTGTTAAAAAGTCATCCATATAATTATATCACAGACACTGCGTGCCGTAAAAGTCAGCAAAAGTACTCTTTTTTTTTTTTTTTTTTTTTTTTTTTTTTTTTTTGGTTTTTCGAGACAGGGTTTCTCTGTGGCTTTGGAGCCTGTCCTGGAACTAACTCTGTAGACCAGGCTGGTCTCGAACTCACAGAGATCCGCCTGCCTCTGCCTCCCAAGTGCTGGGATTAAAGGCGTGCGCCACCACCGCCCGGCAGCAAAGGTACTCTTATGTTTACTGCGTCGTCATACTGTCCAGTACATAAAAACATGATGGTACACGTCATCAAACACGTCACTAAGCCAGAACGAATCGGATGATTTCAGTACTTTGCTAATATTTCTCCATACAATTAAGCATGCCTACATCTGTTTAGCTTTGTACACATGTTCTCTGCCTTTTCAACACATGCTTAAATTTTGACATACAGCTAAGGAATGAACATTGAGACAATAATGTACAGGCATCTCACAGTACTTAACAACTAATTTTTGGGGTTGGGGATTTAACTCAACAGAAGAATGCTTGCCTAGCAAGCGCAAGGCCCTGGGTTCAGGCTTCAGCTCTGAAAAAAAAAAACCAACCAAACAAACAAAAAACCCAACCAACTAATTTTTCTGCCTTGAACGTGAAGGAGAGTAGGGAGGGGCCTAAGGGAGAACTTGGAGGATGGAAAGGAAAGGAAGAAATGTAATTACAGTATAATCTAAAAACAACAAAAAAAAACCCTTAATTTTTCTTAAAAAAGACTCATCTTAAATTTTATTATGATACTGAAAACAGAACATAAATTTTAATGAGAAATACTGAAGTATAAACAGTTCATAAGTCTAATTTAAGTCTAATAAATAAATGTACAAGTGTAAAATGAAATAGAAATATTAAAATTCCTATGAAACTCAGAAATTTTTTGAGTAATTAGTTCAAAGAGAATATATCTTATTGATGCATTAATTTAAAGGTCCAATTGAGGAGTCTAGAACTCTTTCTTCACAGACTTGGCTAAGCATAATGCTTTCAGGGGCTTCTAACCCCAGCGTTCAGCCAGTCTAGTTTAACTGTGAGGATGTTTCTGGAATCCTTCTGTTTAATTACTTATGGAAAGCTTGCTGTTACTTAGCACCCAGAAAAACAAATCCCGGATTTTAGAACACTGTACGCAGATGTGAACACACATCTGAGCATGCTTACTTTGCTTAGTTTTTCAATCTGTTTTTCCAGCTCCTCAACACTTGCTGTCTGGTCACCTTCATCCTAAACAATAAAACACAGAATTATTTATCTACTTCAGAGTTTCATTCTTTCCTCATCAAATCCTGCGTGAATGCATCACACACACATTCATAGCTACATACAAAGTATAGAAGTAGTAAAGGAGGAATTTTAACACTGAGCGGAGCGCTCAGAGCACTTTTTAAGGGTACTGCTTAAAGAGAAGAGCTTGTGCATGACACATGAACATTCAAACATTTACATCCTTAGCCCTTCAATTAATTTTTGATATTTCCTCTGGGCATTTTTTCTGACATTCCCGTCCAAAAAGAAGCATTTTTTCAAAAGTCACCACCACTTGTTCATACACATCAGAAAAAGAGATGTACACCTAGTAAACAGAGGCGAAGGAGGAGAGGTGTTCACAGTTTCATAATCACCTATTATCTATGCACTTCTTATTTAAAGTCAGGGGACAAGAGTTACTTTGGCTTTTACATAGACTGTGCTAAAAGTAACATGAATTCTAACTGGGATAAAAAGATAACAAGCCTCCAAATCCTCAAATCCTGACTCTCAGCTAGGTACTTAAATATTGATATAAAGCCATCTTTTCATAAGCAGGACCAATGTTTTGAGAATTTACTAAAGCAAGAATTACATTCCAGCAACAGATGACTGGAATACGGTAACAAAGTCGTAATGCACCAACCGAGTCAACCAAACGCAGCCTCGCCACTTGTCTAGTGGTGTGGGATTGTCCTACGGCCTGGCGAAAACAAGGCAAGTATCCTACAACTGTGGTCCAAATAACCTACAAACTGTAATTTTTAATACCTCTCAGGATGAGAAAGGAATGATAGTCTACTAAGTTTTAATTAAAGGAGTTTTGGTTAATTATAATTTTAGTTGGGTGGTGGCTGTACACGTCTTTAATCTTTTGGGATACAGAAGCAGGTGGATCTTTGTGAGTTTGAGGCCAGCCTGGTCTACCGAACAAGTTCCAGGACAGTCAGGACTACACCGAGAAAACCATGTCTTGAAAAACCCCAAAACAAAAAAACAAAACAAACAAAACCCATAATTTTAGGGAATATAAAAGAACTTAGAAGATCAGAGGTATGTGACAACAGAAAGAACATACATAATTATCAAAACTGAAGACAGAAATTATCCTCACCATGGTTCTCCACTGCTTCTTAATCAAAAATGCCTTTGTGCTAATCATTTAATGTTCAACACAACCTCATGTACATCGCCTAATGAGGACACAGCCCAGCAGAGTCTCAACACAAGTCCAACAATTAGGAAGGTTATGTGTAAGAGGAGTAAGCATGGGAACAGAGGGAGTTGACTGAGACAGAGGGTGTGACTTAGTTGAAGGCAGCATCTTCTAACTGAGCCTTAATGAAAAACCTCCCAGTAATTAATCCTTCAAGAACTATAACTATTGTACTGACACACGAACTAGAGTTAAGCAAGAAGCCAAGGTTGCTCTTGGATATCATCAGTACTTTATTAACTAACCAATATTTAATGCATGTCTACCAGGCCTTTATTATTATGAAGACTCCTTCCAATCATTTCAAGGGGAAAAAAGCTCTTCTTTTCTTAAAAAAAGATTATTTAATATGTACACAAGTATATAACAATTAATGGAGAAAAGAGGTCATAAATATGGAAATCTCTGGAGGGAAAAGATGATATAAGATAAAAAAAAATAGAAAAAAATAAAAATGATGCAGAAAAAAAACCAGACAAACTATTTAAGATGAGGTTTAAATTGCAGCCTTGGCTGCCCTGGAACTCTCCTGGCAGCCTAAGCAGGCCTTGATCTCACAGATATGCTCTGTATCTTGTCCTCTAGGGTATATGTGCCAGCCACTCCCACAGCAACGTTTTTTTAAATAAGGCCATGGTATGTAGCTGGGACTAGCTTGGGACTCCTTGTTCTCCTTTTCTTAGTCTAAGTGCAGTAGTATAGGCATATGTCATTCTATCTAGCTAAAGAAAACATAAATTGGTTTTTTAAGACCCTAAATATTTATTTTAAAAGTTTTATACCATTTCCTCATGTTAATAGTAGGATATATAGTGGTAATAAACCCTATATCTAACGATGATTACTCACAATATAGCTATGTTAAATGACATGTTCTATGTATAAATAATAAAATCTATGGCTCCCATTATGTAATTAAAAAGGAAGTCAGAGACTGGGTAGTGTGATACACAGCTATAATCTTTAATCTTTTGAAGATTTACGTGTTTTTTAATCTTTCAAGCTTTGCACACATACAAAGCTGAGACCAGAAGGGTCATGAACCAAGGGAAGTCAGGGTTTGCATGGCCTATATGAGCAGACTGTCTTCCCTTTCCCCAACAGAAGCAAGATGAAACAAACAATTTCTACCCATCAACCCACTTTAGTGACATCACTCAGCAGAACACACTGAAATCCCAAAGCAGGGCTAGAAATTTGTGCCAACATTTAAACCAATTTATAATATTAAATATCTAAAAAAGCCACCAAGCCTGGAAAGGCTTAGCTCCTGTTATGGAAACGGCTCCACTTTCCAAATGAAACAGATTACTGATGAATGGGTCTGTGATTCTCAAATTAGATACTTCTTACATATCTGCGACAAAATGAATGTTTAAGTACATTATATCAGGGCACAGGGCCAGGCACGTGCAGCCCCACGCTAGTCAGAAGTCTCAGCAAGAGGCCCTAGCCTCTTGGGCTCGAGTTTGAAGACAGTAGTGGTAACATGAAAGTCTGGAGGAGGTCTGGCACTATGGAACAGTTTCTTCCTGCAACAAATCTCAATGTCATCTTTGCAGGGCTCTGACACCAAAAGAAAGTTCAACAGTGGGACCACGTCAGATAAAAAAATCCCTGCATAGCAAAGCAAAGGACAGGTGGAAAAACAACCCACTGCATTTCATAAAAAGTAATGCCCAAACAATTAAGAAATGCAGCATCGTAGCAGCTGCCAGACACTGTTCTCTGCCTTCCCATGTGAACATCCACCCTGAGATGTAGTTCTCAGTGAATGGCTGCAGAAAGTACTTGTGAGAGTTTGTTCCTCCAAATGCCTAATGTCCTTCACAGGCATGTGATCTACATTGCAAATATCTTCCCATTATACCAATTAACATTCTATCTTAAAAAAAAACAAAACTTCACTGACAGTGGTGAGGGTGCTCAGTGCTGCATTCATCTTCGGTTAAAGCTGTGAAAGCTAGAGTTTGCACTAAACCTGACCAAACCTTTGAGGCATGAGCGGTAAGCAAGTGTAACGCAATGTGTCAGTAGTACCAGAGAGAATATCTGAGGATCTGAATAGACAGCACTCTAGAGACAATTCCTAAGATGCTGATGGTCATGTTTCAACTAACAACAGGGATACATACATTCAAAGCAATACAATATTAGTGCTTTTATTACTTGAACATCACAGAGAACACTGAAACAAAGCAAGAGGGCAACAATGTCAGCAGGTGATACAAGCTTAGGGGCCCATTCTGACACACCTGTTGAGTAAAGCATCTGCACACACAAAGCAAATCTAACTTCCAAGTTTCTTTCCATGCACAACCATGGAACCATAATTAAGTGCTTCCTTAATTATCACAAAACACGTCAAGAGACAAATACAACACTATCTTTAGGCTGGGAGCACAGCACAGGCAAGCCTGGCAGGGGAAGAGGAAGAGACAGGAGGAGGAGGAGGAAATAATTTTCAGATGAAGAAACTGGGACAAGTAAATGCCCCAAGCTGAATTCAATGGCTTTAAATGTCGTGTTGGTTTTTGGCAGGTTGCATAGCTCTTGCTAAATCTTATACATGAACCTGACTGGATTACCTCATCTTCACAAATATCAGTCTTTTTTCCTTTTTTGTCATCTTTATCTTCTTCATCTTCATCATCCTCGTCTGCTTGATCATCACTGTCATCATCATCATCATCATCATAATCACTGTCTCCTCCCTTCCTTCTCCGCTTGCGTCCTGGAGTGGGGGTGCCCAGGGGATGCTGCTCTTCTCCGAGATCAATGCCTCCTGCAGTGTCTCTTTTGCCTGTTTTCTTAGCATGAATTATCCTGAGCCTTTAAACATTAAAAGAAAGATACAGAATCAAAATCTACTGTTGTCACCACTAAAGTTGTAATTTTTGAGCACAATGCCAAACTTTCTTTTTCCCCTCTTTCTGTCAGTGCTGAGGATTCAATACAGTGTTTCCTAGGCGAACATCATTTTCTCACTCAGTACTTGGCACATGAAGCTAGGTCTCATTTTGTAGCTCAGGTAGCCTTAGAAATTTGTTATTCTCCTGCCTTTGCCTTCTATGTGCTGGGATTCCAGGTGTGAACCACCACATCCAGATCATAATGTGAGTCTTGAGCTCATGTAATAAACAATATATATCAATGGCAGTAAAAATTCAACTAGGGAAATTTAAGACATGTGTTTCCATATTTGACAAAAACCTCCCATGAAAGCTGAGAAGAATGATTCTGACAATGTTCGACTGGTACTTCCGGATTTCTGTACTATGTGCCTGACTACATTTCAATTCAAATTACTGCAAAGAAAACTAATCTTTTAACATTTTAAATTTATTTTATGTGTTAGCATGTATGTATGCACACCATGTGAGTGCCTGGTGCCACAGAGTTCAGAAGAGGGCATCAAGTTTCTTGAAAGTGGGATCTATAAATGGTTGTGCACCATCATGTAAGTGCTGGGAATTGAACCCAGGTCCTCTGCAAGTACAATAAGCACTCCCAAGCACTGAGCCATTTCTCCGGGCCAGAAAATGTTCTTCTAGTCTATTTATTTATTTTAATTTGGGGAAAGTGTTTCACTATGTAACTCTGTGGTCTTAAACCCTAGATCTTCCTGCCTCAGCATGCCAAATGCTGAGATTATATGTGTGGGTCATATACCCTTTTAACACAGCAGATGAATTTATTTCCTGGAAGGAAGATAATTAAATTTTAATATTGAATAATTTTTATTATATTTTGTAGAAGCAAACTTTAATTAAAAAAGAATCATTAAGAGAAAGGATAGTCCCAGATATCAACTAAGACAAACGCAATCCATTAGCAGCAACAACAGAAAACATGGTCGCTTGACTTTGCTGAAAGAAAAAAGAAAAATGTCTCTTTTAAGTTTGAAACATGAGTTCAATGAATCTATTTTCCTTGTCTGCTTTTAGATTCCATCACTTATTTCAGACTCCAGTATCTTTCTCGTACAAAAAGTAAAGTTTAAACTCCATCCTTCCAGCCCACATGCCTTACTGGAGACTTGAACTAAAGGAAGACAGCACATTAAATTAATAAAATAGAACTTACTTGCGGAGTTTACCTTCCACTACCCATTTATCTCTCCTCAAGTTTGACATATACTCAATGTTCTTGTCAATCTCACTGCCAAAACAAAGATGTATTAAAAGCTATAATCCACAATGTGTCCATTTAGCATGCAACATCATACATTTTCATAGGTAAAATGATACAAAAAAAATCACATTTCATATCTACATGGGTTTATACAACGTCACTGACTTTAAAAAACAATCATTTCTTAATTAGATACAATGTTACTATTAGGAAAGTTACTTTGGTAACAGGGCTGTAATACACTCTCACAATTCCTTATAAAAATAGCATTCTGATGGGTTTGGTATATATTTAGGAAATGACCATTTCCACATTCAACTGGAAATTAGGACATAGATGTACATTTACATAAGTATATATACTTACTTATGTACAGATAACATCTCTGTGTATGTCTACATGTCAACATGGAAAATATGGATGTTGTGGTATTCGCTGGTGGTAATAGAATGTTTCTTCCAAAACAGAAAATATCAATGTTCTCTGTACAATGAATTTATATGCATATATATATATATATATATATTTATATTTTAAGGAGCCACTCAGCATTACTATTTGTTATCATGCTTATGCATAATGAAATAATTTCATAAACAAAATATCAATATACTCTTGGAGATATTTGAAAAGGACACAAAAAATAAATGATAACAGTCACATTACTATATCATAGCTAAGACAGGTACAGAAGGTTTAATTTGTCTACCAATGGTAAAAATAAATTCACAAATCCTTTTTCCTAAAAAGGTAAAAGACTAAAAGTAAGAGAAGTAAATTTTTAGACAAATTAAGAATAAGCAAAGGATGAACAGTGAACCTGACATGCTCGAACACTAGCTAACACCTTTGTGCATAGTAACAGAGTGCCAGATGGACTTGAAATCTTAAATAAAGTATAAAATACTTCACTGGCAAACTGGAAATCTAAGGTTAGACTAGGACACAAAGAAATAAACAATGGGATCACTTTATGAATTTAAGGAAAATCGGGTCCTCAAAGACGTCAAGGAAAAAAGTTCTGGATTCCTAGAATGGTTCTGGATTCTAGCACTGTAGCAAATAAAGATATCCAATACATGAAGAATTAGCAAAATGATTAAACAATAAATGTAACAAAGAATACAGATTACATATATGCAGAAAGATCATTATGTTCACATAGAAACTAACTGAAATAGTATTGCTGGCTATCTTCTAACGGTGATTTATGATTTTGATTTTCTTCTTGGTGCTAGTCAATAACTTACAAATTTTCTAGAAGCAGTTTGCATCCCCCATGACTAGACACATTCGAAACAGGAAATGCCTGGCTTACCTCACCACACTCTTGCTGCACGCCAGTTCATTAATGAGGAAGGCGAGGATGGAGGCTTTCTGTGCTGGGGTGTGAGCCTGGAAAGCTTTAGTCTTGAGGCTCTCCGTCAGCTCCGTCTGTCCACAGTGGGCTTCCATGAAAATCTGCAAAACCTCCGACACATTGTCTCGATTCACACCCACATTCAGCAAGTGCTCTCCCAGAGCGGTTTTGGCCTAGAAAGTTTGGCATTTTTATCAATGTTTATCATCTTCATTCATTCAAAAATAGGAATAAAATATTGGCTTATATGCTCTAGATATTACTAATAAGGACTTTATCACAGAACTGGAATGGAAATAAAACAGCATGATAGACAGATATTCACATGTCTATTGTATTCTGTCCCCTTATTAAATCCTTCCTGGACTGAGGGAAGGAGAAGAATCTGAATATTGATAGGAGACAGATTTAAGTAGTCATCAAGTATTCTCTGTAAAGACATTTTGGAACGAATGGCAAAGTACCGATGATCAAAATCACTGTGATTATTTTCTACCTTTATTACGTCAAATCAGTGATAGGCACATGGAGAAAAACACCATTGCCCCTGGAAGCATTCTACAGTATTGTTTAGAGAAAAGATACCTTGAATGTGTATCTGATAAGACAGACAGATGTGCACGAATGGACTACTTACTGACCAACACAGAGTCAACACTGTGACCTATATGGCATTCAATAGCCTGCTGTTTACAACAATTGACAAAGGAGAACTTCAGAATCAGCATGCAAGTTCTAAATCTTTAGCAATTATGAATTCTGCTTTTGACAGATACCACTGGCATATTTCCATAAATGCCTACAACTAGAGCAATAAAGAGTAACCAGGAGGCTGGTCTGCATTCCTCCATCTACCAAGATTCTTCTACATTTGCCCCCAACTGTAACCTAATATAAATCTACATTTAACTCCAAAAGATAAACGTGAACAATGAAATAAAGAACAAGTTAAACAACAATACAAGGAGAGTACAGACTTAAAGCAATGGGTTAGATTTGGGTGTTTTTACCTTGTATCCTGTAATTAGACCTGGATCACACACAGCAGCTGAGAGGAGTCTCACAAGCAAGTCTTGGACTTCACCCATGCTGTCCCCTACATTTAGCAATCCCTCTTGAAGAACACTGAGGTTTGGAACATCAATATTCACATCAAAGCCCAAAACTTTACCAAAGTTTCGTAAGAACTGCACCACCATGAGACAGTCTGAAAATGTGGTTCCAGAGAGGACAAGTCCTGGGATGCGAGGCCACTCTGGCAAGGGCTGCAAACAAAACACAAGAAAAATTAACATAGCTTTTAAAAAATGAAGTCTAGATTTTGTTTGTACATACAAGGTTACATACAGATATGTTGACACTGATTGCCCCCTCAATTACTGATTAAACATCTCTCTCTCTCTACTTCTCTATCTATCATTTATCTATGTGTTTGTGTTGTACGCACGCAGGAGGGTATGGGCGGTCGTGCAACAGTAATGCCTATGGAGGTCAGGAAACAACCAGTAGGAGTAGGCTTTCTCCTGTCATATGGGTTCTGGAGATTATCAAATTCAAGTTGTCAGGTTTGATGGCAAATACTTTACTCATCTAGCAAAGATACTAGCCATTCCTCCCATACCTATTAAGTACTTTATTTTTAAAAACAGAATCTCCCACTAAACACCTCGGGACTCATTAATTTGGCTGGCCAGGGAATTTCTAGCCACTCTGTTCTGGGTTGACGACACCTGGCCCTGCCTGTGCCCAGTATCTATGTGGCTGTTGGGCATGCACACGCAGGTGCAGGTGCTTGTGTGGCAGGCCATTCACCGACTGAGTCATCTCTCCAGTTCTCCAAAGCATGGCTTTTCTATCGTCCGAAGAAACTTAAGCTGCTGTATTTCTTTATCCTGTATAGGAGGATAGATTTCCTGTGAGCATTACTGCAGCTCCCAAGGCACTAAAATGTAAATGGTTTTGAAAGCAAGCAATCACCTGCAAATCTGGGTTGAGCTAGATATGAATTCAAATTTGACAGCAGAAAGAAGAACTGAAATTTCTTATGTTGATAAAATAAGGTTATATAACAGCATGAGCCACACCAAACCAATCACGTGACCAAAACCAAGCAACAAACCAAGCAAATCAAAATAATAAGCATTTCAAAAGTACCGTACCACTACGTAATTATTTGCTGAGCTCTTCGTGTTTAATGGTGGCTCAGAACTGCTATGAGTTTGCACCATGGACATTCTGGTTGGAAACAGTGAGCCCATCAGCAGCTAACGGCTGCAGTAAGTCATTGGGTCCACATTACCAGAACTCATGAGTCTGGTTACAATCCAACTCTAGGGCTGTAGGTCCCTGTGTTTAGTAAAGCATCAATATGAGCTTTAGTGTTAAAATTAGAGAGAAATCTCTTTGCCACTTCTGTACGCACACATGGCAGCACTCTAATAATTAAACTACATTAAGTTTATTATAGACATTAAAAATTCACTCAATAGGCAATCTAAATTAGGCATATTTTGCCCATGTATGTAATTTAAATTTTATATGAAAAAAGTAACTTATAAATATTATCTGAATTGGCCCTTTGCTCTGCACTTACTCAGGTAACTCACTGAAGAATTTCTTTTAATATTGTTTGCAAACACTGAATTATGAATAATAGCCAATGCTCTACTTTAAAGCCAGTTCATTTTGCCTTCCTTTTTCCCATTCTGCTTAGGAAAATATAAACGTCCAAACAAAAAAACTGACAAGTATATATTGGTTTTTATCTTAAAGCAGTTATGCTAAGTAAAATAAATTGAATGTTAATTTAATGCAAGCCCTACTAGGTATGAAATAATTGTGTTAATCACACTATTGGAGGGGATCATACAAACCAGGGTAATAATACCTAACAGGTGGGTATGGCAGAAGCATACATACAGCTGTTATAGACCAGGCACAGTGACAGATTACAGGGTGGTCAGAGAAATTTTAAGCATTATTGATATCATTTTCTATAAGCACCATTTTCTTAGCTATATTCAAAATTAAGCTTATTTCTCCACCAAAATATAGCACAGCATCTTGTTTCCAAGGTTACTCTGATATTTCCCAATAGCTACTGTCATGTACACTAGCAACACTGCATTTGCCTGTGAGACTGGAAGAGAAAACCCTAGCTTCCGGTTCCATGGCTGGGCACACCTTCTTGGATGTCAAGATGATAAGGAGCATGGCCTCTAACAGCAAACAGTATGATCAAGGGCAAGGTTCCTCTTTGTCTCAGGTTTTTCATCAACAAATTGAGACAAATAAATACCAGTGCCATGGGACTTTACTGAAGACTAGACCAAAACATGTCCTTCAAGGAATTCATATAGGCACTCAGCATGCAGTGGACACATTCAATAAAGTAGCTGACCAACTGGAGCAACTCAGATAAATCTAAGTGTCTGTGGGGGTAAAGAGATGTCAAGCTTTTCTGTGCTCAGTTACTGGATAGAACAAGAGAGCCACAGAGACACATCTGCTTCACTGCCTTGTCCTTGTGATTTCTGGGGTCCATCTACGAGGACTGAAAGGTCTATAGTGATACTATGACCAGCAAAAGGACAGCTGACAATCCAGGCAGAGCTGACCACGCTTGGAAACTCGTGCTACTTCTGGAAAAGGAAACTGACAAGAAAACTGGAGAAATGGGATTTGCAAGTGAAGTGGCTCACGCATCATAAGCACCTTTTGGTCTGCTAAGCACATGTCTTCATTAGGCTTCTTTAGTTCCTTTGCTATTTCTAACTCCAGTCTCCGCTGCTCTAGTTTGCGCTCCTTATTCAACCTTTTCTCATCGCGTTTCTCTTGTTTCAATCGTTCTTTCTCCTAAAAGAGAAAACCATGCACAAGAAATCTTAATCCCGACAACTGTTAGAAAACACACTAATGATGTTCCCAAAGTGATCAAATTATTATTATTTCAATGAACAAAATCATCTCTAAGAAGCCTAGGAATAAGCTGAGAATTGCCTAGAAACAAGGACTTTGTTTTTAAGTATTTTGACATTTGAATATTTTTAATATTTTATTCATTTTTTAAATTTTATGTTCATATTTGTCTGTGTAAGGATGTCAGACCCTGTGGAATTGGGAGTTACAAAAAATTGTGAGCTGTCATGTGGGTGCTGGGAATTGAAATTGGACTCCCAAGCTGTGCACCTGTTCCTTAACATAACTGCATCCTCAGGAGGATAAGGTGCCTGGTAGGTAGCTCAAGAAAGCCTTTACGATTTTTCTGAATCCCAGACACTAACATCCAGTTTTTTTTCTAACAATTTTTTAGTCTAAACATTGCTATTATTTTTTACTCTTATCATGTAATTCTAACGCATATAGTGTAACATAACACCTACAATAACTTGAGCATGTGATTAATTTGCTAATTAGTTCTTCAAAAGCCTTAAAAGTAACAATGGAAAAAACATCTGAGTCGGTAATTAAACATATTCTTTAAGTAATTCCCTTATGTTTCCTTCTATAGACAAGGATAATTTGATGTCTCTAGTCTTCAGTTTCTTTTTATCCTTCTAATTATAAGGCTTCCATCACAAATTTCACTAAACTCTTGAGAAGCCACTTAAAATTTTACTTCAAGGTTGCAAATAAATGTAAACTCAGAGATTATCTTAAACAGAACTGGGGTGAAAATTTAGAATTGGTTCTTATTTAGAAGATGCTAAAAAATGTTAATACAATTTCAGATACTCTATAGTACAATACTAAATTAACCATTTATTTATGTAAAGAAAAAACATAGAAAGGAGATTTCTAAAGCAGAAGTCCAATAGTAAGTTGAGATTCTTTTTGAAAGTAAGATCAGTGTACTGTACACAATGAACCATAAACACTATCTGTGCCTTTTTTTTTTTTTTTTTTGGTTTTTCGAGACAGGGTTTCTCTGTGGTTTTGGAGCCTGTCCTGGAACTAGCTCTTGTAGACCAGGCTGGTCTCGAACTCACAGAGATCCGCCTGCCTCTGCCTCCCAAGTGCTGTCTGTGCCACTTTCTTAGACAGAAGGCCCTGCAACATTATGTGAGCACCATGGTTAAAGGTGGATATCAAACAACAGAAAAAGTACGGAAACTGAGTAACTCATTAATGAAAAATTGGTCAAAGCAGAAATTAAGAAGGAAATTCAAAACCTTTTGAATTTAATGAAAATTAAAACACAACATATCCAAGCTATGGGATACAATGAAGGTGTATCTCTAAGAAGTAAAAATGGAAAAATCTCATTTTAGTAAGTAACTTAATGAAATACTTAAAGAAAACAAAAAACAAAAACAAAAGCCAAAATGAGTAAATAGCAAGAAATTGTCAAACTTAAGAAAGAAGTCAATGAAACAGAAACAAACAATAACAAAAACAATACAAAGAATCGATAAAAAAAAGAATAGTTCTTTGAGCAAATCAACAAAGTTGACAAACCATTATCTAAATTAATCCAAAGATAGACACAAATTGATAAAATTTGAGATGAAAAGGGAGAAATTATAATTCAATGAGGAAATTCTGAAAATCATAAGAACATACGTTAAAAAGCTGTATTTCACCCAACTAGAAAGCCTAAAATAGATGAATTTCTTGATATGTACAACCTATCAAAATTAAATCAAGATGAAATAAATAATGTAAACTGACCCAAGCACCTTAGTAAAATAGAAGCCGTAGTTAAAACCTTCCTAACAAATAAGAGGCCAGGACAAGATGGATTGAGCACAGAATTCTACCACAGCTTAAAAAAACTGAAGTCATTATGCCTCAAATTATTCCACAAAACAGAAACTGAAAGAACATATACTAATATTTTTTATGAAGCTACTCATAATTCATACAAAACCACATAAGGATCTTACAAAAAAAGAGAAAATTACAGAAAAATATCCCTTATGAATATTTAAAAATTCTCAAGAAAATACTTGGAAACTGAATTCAGGAACATATCAAAAAGATTATTTACCATGATCAAATTGGCTTTATCCCAGAGATGCAGGGATAGTTCTATATCTAATACATAAACAGACTGAAAGACAAAAACCCACATGATCATCTCATTAGATTCAGAAAATGCCCTACAACAGAAGAAAACACTAACTTATGCCATTGAGCACAGAGATGTTGAGCTGGTGCATAACCAGAAGCCTCACCCCTAGGAACTCAGCACAGTACAACTACCAAAGGAGTAAAATAATCAGTATCACACAGCTACAAATACTGAGACAGCTACTTTCCTGCAGGATACACTGGTAATAGTGGCATAAATGTTACGGGAATAACCAATCATTTAAAAAAAATGGATTTAAGGGCCAGTCCATGACTGGGAACCCAATCCTTACCCTGCTGAAGTTGTCACAAACCTGACACAAGAAGGTTAAGGGGTTAGGGGAGAACGTACTGCTATTATCCCAGGAAACTAATATAGCAGTGAAATGACTCCTAATGGCCTATCACCATGCCCACAGGTCACTGCCTCACTCAGGTCATCAGAGAAACTTCGTGCAATTAACTGGACAATGTGTAGAGGATGAGAACATCCGAGAAGTGAGTCCCAAGTGGAAGGCTGTCATAGAACCAAGGGTCACCAAGGGTCATGGATCATGTGAAGAAGTAGCAAAAAGATTTTAAAAGCCAGAGATGATGGATGAGTCCAAAGAAACAGTGTCTTCTACACATAACCAGGACTGATGCACATATGAACTCACAGAGTCAATGGCAGCATACACAAGGCCAGCACAGGCTCTAACCACACAAAATCCCAGCACTGAAAGGGTAAGTAGGCAAAAGTCCCACACCTGACCAAGATGCTCTATTTGCAATTGATACCTGCTGGGAAAGGGAAAATCAGTTTTCTCAGACAGAGTGACAATGAGTATATTAATTATAGTTCAGGGCAGGCCCAATGCCCAGGAACAGTTAGATGGCCAATACAAAACAAATGCTGACCTTTTGTGGATGTGTGTTTGGGGAGAGGGGAGTTTTATCTCATTTCTTTGGCATCTTCCTTTTGTCTTAATGGCATTTTGTTTATTTCAGCTATTTTTTGAGAGCAAACGAGTAAGCAGGTGACACTGTGAGCAAGCATTAAATTAGGTGGGTAACAACGAATTGGGAAGAGTTTGGGGAAGGAAAAAAAATGATCGAAATATATTCCATGAAAAGAATTTTTTTAAAAAAAGAAATAACAGAAAAGAATTACAAATTTGGTTAAGGCTGGAGAGATGGTTCGTCAGGTGAGAGTAGTGGCTGCTCTCCCAGAGGACCTGGCTCGATCCTCAGAACACACACAGCATGTCTAGTTGTGATGGCAAAAGTTGTGGATGGTGTGATTAGGATCTAAATGAAAGTGCCTGGAGCCTCTACACATGCTATAAGGTTAGTTTTGTGACATCCTGGTTACAGTAATAAGGAGCCACAGTTAGCTCATCAATGTCATCAACACAATAAAGATCACGGCAAACCTATACTCTGAAAAAAGCTACAATAGCTACTGCTTCAGGAAAAGCAATCTTTCCATCGTAAGGTAATAGTCCTCCAGGAACGCACTTACTTCTGCTTTCTTACGCGCTTCCATAGCTTTCATGAGCATCATATGCTGTCGCCTTCGCTCCCGTTCCTGCAAGGCCAGATAAAATTAGGAGAACAACTCAACCACAGTTAACTGTTGGGTCTTCAAATGGAAAAACAACAACAACAACAAAAACAACAACAACAACAACAACTCAATATAGCATGTTTAGCATTTATAGACAAGTCATGGTAAATACTAAATATAAGACAAGAATGGCCATTCTGTGCATGTTTTAGTTCAGGTTTAGAAAGCAAATACAAGAGCAATCAACAGCAAAAAGGTGAAGCAATGAGCATGGAGACAGTGTAAACAGAGCATACAAGGTTTACTTATGGTCAGCTGTGATGCTCCTTCAAAAGCTGCCAGAACAAAAAGCATAATGGTTGGCTGGAACAGGTCAGTTACCTTACATCTGCTATTAGAAAAACCACAAAATACTAGAGCCAATTTTACAAGGTTACATTGTTCTTAAAATTTAAAATCAGGAAAAAATTAATCCATAATCACTTTCACATTGTGGTTTTAGAATTGATTAAGTTAATTTCAAGTACAAAATTATTTTAAAATCCAATAGTACACCAATAAATTAGGAAAAAAATTTAAAAGCGTTTATACCAATTAAAAGTTAAACTCTTCATGGTTCATACACATATACCAATGAAATGTGATATTCCTATTTACTGATGTCTGATGCTTGATGCACCATTTAAAGGCATAAAGCTGTACCATGGGCAAACAATAGTAATCTAAAATGCCCACTATAGAAGTAAGGTAAGCACTACCTTAATTTGGTAACTAATTTTAATGCAAAAATTACATATCATTGTTATTTAATCAATATTTTGGCTTTGATATATTTGGTCCCCCAAAGGGGTATTTCAAAATTTTGACTATAAAACCAGAATACATTTCATATTCTCTCATCAAGCAAATTCAAAATTCCCATTGTTCGTAATGGCAGTTTTGCATCTACAAGGATGGGAGAACATGGGTCATAACTATATCTAAATGTGCAATGAGTCAACTTTTCCTGTGACATCAGTAATGCACGTTTTTAGAGAGGAGTTTTATGCAATTCAATGAAAACTCTTTGAGACGTATCACACTTCTCATAGACAGACAAGCAGATGTATGCAATGCACTGTGCTGTAAAGCCATGCAGCAGTATGTAATATGACAGCAGCCAGTGCTACACTTTATGCATTGCTATGACAACCATATCACAACCAAATCACAATGCGGTGTTAGATGTACAAAAATAAACATACCCATACCATATCTAGTCTATGCCTCTCCAACTCCTGGTAGAAAGAGTTGGCACAACATTATGAAACAGAAATCACAGAGTCATAAAACCAATTTTAACCCCCCAAAGACACCAATACCAAAGCAAGGCATTAAACTGTAAGACAAAGGGAAAACCGCAGCAGGAATTAACGAGAAGTTTTAAAGACAGTATTTTGAAGTCTCCCACCCCCCAAATAGTTAAGCAAATGATAAAGTACTTTGCACAGTTGTGCTTTGTGTATACAGACCTGGTGCTTCAGAAGGACAGCCTGCTGTCTTCTCAGTTCTTTTTCCTTAAAAATAAGAAACTTTTGATATACGGTTTTTAGGAGAGATTTAGAGCACATTAAATAATAAAAATTTCATTTCAGATAAATTTCCAGCCTTCAATAGCTTTGACTACAGAAGATGTTCACTATTCCATCTTCAGCTCTACCTAATGGCTAGCTAACACAAATTGCATGGCACAATCAGTAGCAAGGATGTTTGCCTAGTAATCATTTCACTTAAAATTTAATAAATAACCAAAAAGCAAACTTCAATGGCAAATTCACTAAACTGACTGAACAGATTGTCAAACACAGGATATAAAAACTGTATATATATTTTAACAATTACTCAATAATTTATGATTCAACTCTTAAGAACTAGCTTACTAAAGCCTTTCTCACTCTAAACATAAGGTCCCAAATACACTCTGTGTGTGCCTGGGCGCATGTGTGTCCACCCCACGGGGATTGCACACAATGCAAAACAATTACATAAGTCTGTTACCTACTGATTATTGTTGAACAAGGTAAAATCTCAGTGAAGTGAATATTGAGGGTAAATAAATATAAAGGAGAATAGAAGAATTAAGACTACTCTTTATTCTAGAGAACAAAGTACGGGAGTATATGTTGAAAAGACTGCAAACCAGACTCAGGGTAGAGCTTAGAAGCAGAGCTTTGCCAAGCACAACTATATGGTGCCCCAAACAGAACTGAGCAAATAGCAAAGCATTGCTGCGGCTCTATAGAGTAGAGCTGTGCTGGCAACCGAAGCACTAGCAGGTTCATTCAGCTGCACCATTCAGAATTCAGAGGAAGGGAAGAGCGAGGCAGGGAAAGAAGAGAATGAATAGAGCGTCTCTCTATGCTTCATGCCAGGGAATTATAATCAAAACTTCTCCACAATTTTGGGACAGAATATAACAGACTGATCTTATTACTATGTAATGACAGCTAACAGTGTTTCTTCCCGTTTATTTACATTTTGTTTATAGACAGGGTCTTGCTTTGTCACTGGACTTGCCATCCACATCACCTGAGTCTCTTCCTGACTGCAGGCATGACAGGTATGCATCAGCACAGCTAGATTATGCACTTTGTTTGGACACTAACAAAGAGAGAGTTATGAGGGGCAGTCAGGTTTGCAGCATGGGTTGAAGCATAAAGGACACATAAACTAGTTTGGGTGATCATTCTTATCAAGCAAACTTAAATCCAGATGCCATGCAATAATTTGCATTTCTAACTTGATGTCTTCCATTGATACATCAAAACAGCACATACCTACATTAAGAAATAAAAAACATACAACAATATACATACAAATAAAAGCACACATTTACACACATATTTTTCAATAGTAGCTTTAAGAAAAACTATTTTTTCATGATTGGTATTACATAAATGAAGTTTTTATTTTTGAAAATAAAAACTCTTGATTCTCGGCTAAACTAACCTTTGTTCGTTTCTCGGCCTCCAATAATTTGGCATTTGCCGCTTCTTCCTTCTTTTTCTTTTTAGCCTGTGCATGCAAAACAGGTCTCAAGTCATGCAACAGCACCGCTAAGACTCGGAGCTACATGCCTCACAAGGTACACAGCGATCATGTAACACATATGCAGACAGTTACAAACATCCCCGCCTCGCAGTATTTTCAAAGAAACATCAGGGCTAAAACACATCTGTAGCACCCTTAACAATCACAAGACAACATCTTTTCTTCTATAAACAGATAAACATTTGAAATAACATTATTTTATCTTAAGAAAAATGACTATAATGTTTTGCATTTTTGAGGATGTTAAAAGAAAATTTACTCACTGAAAAAAATTCAGAAAGAATTAATATTGATGGATAAAAAGAACCTCAAGCACATCTACTCTTGGAACTTCCTTTTCTCCTTGATATTTTAGATCCATTATTTGGTTGTAAACATTAAATGAAATTTAGTAAATCTGATTTTCACTACCTCTGTATACTGGGTCTTGATTCAGTGTTTATTGTTTAACAAGACAGAGCCTGCACTCTGACAGCCAGCCTCACACTAGACCACCTGAAGTCACTCACCATCTACAAGGTCCTAATTACCTCTAAGTTATTGCTTATTTGTTTCCAAAAAGAAGTGTTCTGAATTTGGGAGTTATAAAAAGTAACCTAAACAGGGTGAGGGAATGTCTGCATTTCTAGGATAAAGCACTACAACACAAAAATGCCCTAAGTCTCCGCAGACCTCAGGGCATAGTGTTCTACAAAGCAGCCATTCATCAACAGCTGAGAGGAAAAAGAAGTGCAGTTATCAAAAGTTTATTTTCCCTGGATGGTGTTGCATGCCTTTAATCCCATCAATTTGGGAGGGAGAGGCAGGCGGATCTCTCTGAATTTGAGGTCTACAGAGTTGGTTCTAGCACAGTCAGGGCTACACAGAGAAACCCTCTCTTAAACAACCAAATATGATAGGAAATTTATAAATCTTATAAATGATATTAGTCTTCATTCTAGTGATAGATATCTGTAATATATCTATTTGGCTGTTAAGGTAAAACTTAAACTGAATATTTTTAACCCCAGATGACTTTTGGGGTTACCAAAACAAATACCAAAACAAAAAAGTTTATTTTCACTATATTTTTAGGAAACAACTTCAAGACATATACCATTTTTGATAGAGGATATGAAACATATTTGCCTTTGTCTTGATGAGGCAACTGTTTCTAGTAGGTTATTGTCTCACAATGTGACAGTGACACTGTACACCAAAGCCGCGTGAAAATGCCATTCAGATAAAAAGTTTCAAACTCGGGCAGGACTTGCTAGAGTCCTGGATGTGCTAAGTCCACTTTTTCAGTATTTCTTCCTGCTGATTTCTAGCTACTAATTTTGATGCTAACATATCCTGTATACCTAATTCTAGTCCACTTGCAGAGGAGAGGTACACTAGGAACCCTGCTAGTGATAGCATTTTCTATCATGGAAGAGTTTCTAAATGAAAAAAAAAAAATGTCTAACTAGATGCCCTAGGCCTTTCCTGAGGGTAAACACCACGATCTCCATGACAACTATACTGGCTTCTCAAGTTTTCTCTCTTTTGTTGGTTGCTGTTTTATTTCACTTTCTGGCATTTAGGGCTAGGATGGATGAACTCGCTAACAAGGGTCAAAGAAGGCCTCCATCTACACATTTCTGAATAGACTTTCCAGTGGACGCATTCATCTGAACGAATGCAGTAATAACTGAGCATCGGAAATGACCCTGCACTTTATAAGTTGTTATCTTAGTTATGTTAAATTAAGAATTCTACCTCAAGAATCTGCTGAGCTCGGAGTTCTTTTTCCATTCTGATTTGCTGGATTCTCTTAATTTTTTCCTGTGGGAAACATTATGAAAATTTGAGAAAATATTTAGGTAAAAAGGTTTAATTGGAGTCAAAATATTTAAGACATGAATACTAAATTATCAAACGCTTTCCGTACTGGATCCGAAATTCAGCTACCTGTTGTAAGGAGATTCATAGGAGTTTAGACATTTTCTCATAATGGTAAACTATAAATGCTAAACAAACATACAAAGTGATTGCAAAGCTGATTAACGTTATATATCCAGACAATATTTTCAATGAACTGCAAGAACAGATAAAACAGAAATACATATAGCAACAGATAGATTTCTACCAGTTACTTAATGAACTGGAATGGAATGAAGAACATTATTTCTATAAAACGATTTACATGCATGCCTTTGTCAACTTGTCATAAATTTAAAGAATGCTTTAAAATCGCAGCTATATAGTCATTACAAGGCTTTAAGGTCATTATTAAAAATAATCTCTGATCCTAAAATTTATTTCACATGTTGACAACATGATGTGAACAATGCTTTCAACCACAAGGATAAACCCACAAGATTTTAGAGGGAATTAGTTTGATTTTATGATCCATGAAATTACTTACATCAGATAACTGGCATGTAAAATATTTTAATTTGGTTATATTTTATAATTTAGCAATCATATACGCTTTGCTAAGAATTTATATGTTGATTTTTAAAATTACCCTTCTATGCTACAATCACAGTCAGAACTTCCATTTTAAACGTTCTTTCAGAAAGTTTCCGACTGGCCTGGATAGGAATGAATACATAACAACAGCAACGACAAACCTTGACATTTCTGACATGGATTTGTTCTAAATTCCTACAGCAAACACATTTCATCTATATCAAACACCACTGTGTTCCTCTTTCAGTTTCCAGATATGTCTGACTGTGCTTTCCTGTGGATTTTCCATCATTCTGTGTTATTATTGAGTCTCTACAGAGGTGTATAACACAATCATGATATTTGAGAAATCAACAATCTAATTCAGAAGACTTATCACATTCTATGACTTTGCTGCTGGTGTTCCTTTCTTGAAACTGAATATTAGCTGCAGCTTACCAAAAATAAAAACCCAAGTATGTATTTTTATGTTACTTCTAGATAACAGACTGAAGAACCAAGTTTTGAATTATTTACTTATATTAGAAGTTCCAGGACAGGCTCCAAAGCTACAGAGAAGCCCAGTCTCAAAAAAAAAAAAAAAAAAACCACACACACACACACACACACACAACCAAGTTGAGACCTGAGGAAAACATATTCTTGATGAAATCTTTTTTTGTTTTTGTCAATCATAAGACTTTTAAAGGGGTATGACCTTCACTCAGCGAAAGCATTACAGCCTTCTCTCATGTGAGGATATAGAGATTCTTAGACCAAAAGTTATCTGGGGTTAAATATATTTAGTTTAAGTTTTACCTTAACAGCCAAATAGATATATTATAGATATCTATCACTAGCATGAAGACTAATATCATTTATAAGATTTATAAATTTCCTATCATATTATGTACCCATTTATTAAGAGGATACTGAGTTCTAACACAGCAAATATTTTGCTCTAATGCTAACACTTAGAACTCAAGAGTTCCACTCAACTCAGAAGACAGTGTCTGTGCTCACCCTACTTCATCATGATGCTCCCAGAATCTTGCAAAATTGCTTTAAGGGATTCTTGTTGTATATGGGGACACATAGCTCCCACAGTGGTCAAGGCCTTATGAAGCATATGGAAAGTCCTGGCAGGGACGGAGTGGGGTTGGGAGTGTGCAGGTGTGAGCTTCTGACCACGGCCCAGTCAGTGCAGTGACGACCTCACAGTAATTGTGCCTACACAAGACAGCACAGGTCAGCAAGCAGCTGTGAATCAGGGAAGGGACCCTTGCTACTGGACTGCTGGCTGCTGTGGATTCTGGGAAAGATGCAGTTCATTGTTGTCCGCTGTGTAACCACTAAGGAATCCACCAGGTTCTAATAGATAGTTCCAAACCCACAGTCACACAGATGATCCTAGTTAAGGAACTCAAAAGAAAATCAAAAACACAATAAAAACAAGACATGAATGAGAGAAAAATGACTTACAGGGAAGACAGTTGGGTAATGGGGTAGGAGGAAAACTAGAAAGAGTGGGGGTACTTTTGAAATTGACAAAGAAAAATTTCAATACATATTACACATAAAAAAACAACATGAGCTTAGGAGGTGGTGGCATGTACCTTTAAATCCCAGCACCCAGGAAGCAGAGGCAGGCGGATCTCTGAGTTTGATGCCAGCCTGCTCTACAGAGCTAGTATCAGGACAGGATACAAAGTTACAGAGAAACCTAGTCTTGAAAACACCAAAAATAACTAACTAAATTGCCACATTTTCTTACTAAACTTGGATGTTCAATCAAGCAATACCCTCTATCCACTGATACATGAATTTTAACACTGAAAACAGTCTCTGGGTACCAACTTGAATTCAATGTCTACAAAAATATTAAGATACTTACAAATATTACATATAAAATGCCAGATATAAAATTTTGCTTCTTAAAAACTTTAAGAAAAAGGACATAACTTAAAAGTGAAGGAAGTTCATTTAGGTTTTCCTCTAGGGCCTGTGATCCTTCCATTAACAAATTCAAGGCTAGGTTTGTAGTACTAGACTTGAGCTGCCTCTTGGCAGATGGGTACAAGTACAATCAGACAGATATTAGTTCCACTGCTGCAGCCCTGGACACCTTGTCATTCTGCCCATGCCTCACTTTGATATGCTATGTAAACGTCTTCAAAAGACTCATCTTTAATAAGTAAGTGCAGCTCATACCCTCAAAAATAAGTTTTTGTTTGTCTCAGATGGAGACTGTCAGAGAACCACAACTGGTTTAACTGCAGAAAAAAGAAACTGTAGAGCTCTGACCCTCATCAGTCAGACACTGACTCCACTCAAGTCTCGGAGACATCATGTAAGAGCGGTCAGGGAAACGGTAGGAGCCAGAGAGCTAGGGGACTGCTGCAAAACAGTGTTTTGGAAATGACAGGAATGTTGCAAACATGGATTCAAAATGTTTGCCTGCAAGACCAGACGGGTTATCATCCCACCACGGGTACAAGAAGAGCTCACAAGGCCTTAACTTCAGGGATAGGGCCTCCATACATGTTGCCCAGACCGCAGAGGCCAGCCCTTCATCTATGTACATACAAACAAAACTAGCTGGACTCAGGAGAGCAGAAATCAAAACACACATACTTAAACACACACACACACACACATTCAGTTAGTAGTGTTTATCTTACAAATACGAGAACCTCAGTTCCAATATCAGAACCCACATTTTAAAAAAAGAAAAGAAAAAAAAAGAAAAAACCACGTCTGGAAAGATGACTCCACAGTGAAGAATACTGGCGAGGACTTCAGTTTGTTCCCAGCACGTACATGGTAGCTCTTAGCCATCTGTAACAAAGTTCTGGAGGATCCAACGCTTTCTTCTGGCCTCCATGGGTACCAGACATAGATGTAGTATAAATACATACATGGAGGCAAACACTCATTCATATAAAACAACAAGAATAAATATCTCTTGAAATATTAAAAAAAATTAAAAGGAGTAAAAATTTTAGGACGGCAACTTTCTAAACAGACAGAGGCTTTCCACATAACAGTGGCTGTGCAGGCATCCAGCCGGGAACCGTGTGCGCACAGACGCAGATGCACGGGAAGGCGGACTAGAAGTCCGCTGCAGCACATGGACATACCTGCTGCTTCAGAATCTTCATCTGTTCTTTCTGCTTCCGCTTCTCTTCAGCAGCCATTATTGCTGTTAAGAGAAACCAAAGCACGTCTGTCATCACAGAAACTCAGGATTGGAAGGCAGACTAGGAATTCCCAGATCCCACCTTTCGATGCATGTAAGTCTCGTACCCTGCTGTTTTTTGGCTTCTTTGGCAACCCGTGCCTGTTCTTGCTTTTGAAGTTTTCTCAGAAGCTTAATTTGTGCTGCTTGTCTGGCTATTTCTGAAAAACACAAATTTCGCAGGGTAATTAACAACATTATATAGCTGATATACTCGAAGAGTAATGTGGAACTGTGCTGTGTCACCACGAACGATGAGCACTTCAGAACACTGCCTAGGGGAGATACAGACCAGGCAGGAAAGCAGTTTGGTAGAGAATGACATGTTCATTCCCCCTACAAATGGCCAGATTAGGAGACTGTGGTAGCTCCGGCAATGGAGCAGTTGAGACAAAGCAATCATGAAGTTTAAAGCCCCCAAAAGTTAGAAAAGAACTGCCAAATTATTTAATCAACTCTGAAGAAAAGAATAACTTTTATAAATGTGATCCCCGTCATCCTTCTTTTGAGTTAAGGACCTGCTGAGATGTAAGAATATCAGCTAGCTTCATCTTAACACACACACACACACACACACACACACACACACACACACACACAATCACACACACAATCACACACATGTAAACACACACATTTTCACATACCTGTAAAGGCAAAGACCTCTAGCCAAACTTGTATTTCACTTAGTGTGCCAGTGATTAAATCCTTGAATCTAGCAATACTTTCATTTACACGACAGAAGAACTAAAACTCTTAAAATAAAAAGGAGAGACTACTGGCCAGACAGACATCTTAACGAGCACATGGTTGTGGAAGTCTGCCAACTGACTCTCATTCCTAGAACCCCTGCTGGGGAGAAAACAAACTAATCTTGAAAATTGTTCTCTGATCTCCACATGTGCAACATGGCACATATGTATTTCATTCATACGTACATCATTATGCACGTACACGAATATTATTAAAAACATTTCAATGAATGAAGGTCTTGTAACTTTAAATGACAGATAGAAGCATTCGGGGCAAAAACACTTTGGAGTCCCTCTCATTAGGAGATGGAATAAACTCTGCCCCGAGATTCTGAATTCGGCCAGTGGTGTCCCATGGTCAAAAGGATGTTAGCTGAAACGACAGAGGGCGTTCAAGGGAAGACATGTTCTCTATTGCCAACCAAGGACATGTTTTAGATCGGCTGCTGGATATTGAATACATGGAGACAACTGAGCCCACACATGTGAACAATCCCAGCCAAGACCGATAAAGCTGCTCCCACTGATTCCATCTGGAAAAATGATTAGCTCTTAGTGCCCCGAGTCGTTGAGATTTAGTGGTTGGTTGTTAGTGTAGACACGGGCAATGGATAAAGAAACCATACAATGTTATTATTCTCCTCAATGGCAAGTGTAATCTGCATGCTATTAACTCTGAAAGGGATGGAGCATATTACCTGAAACATATTTTTAAAAGTTCTACTTTACAACACAGAACAACAGTTCTAAATTTTGTAGCTGAAAAAGATGTTATATAAACTATATTAACTGGCAATGATTATGTATTTCTACCTTTTATTGAATGTGGCTAAAGCAAAAAATTTATATGATTTTATTTAATATTTATAGCTATTTTATAACAAATACTATTACACAGAGCACATAAATAAAATGTCTAAGGTGCACAGAAGTACAGTGCAGTGGAAGCAGAAGCCCGTTTCCATCTCACTATGAGGAAAACCCTTGAAGCAGCATTTGAATGCTTTCAGAGTTCTAGTAAGTTAGCCATATAGTCTATGAAATGATGATCACTAATTTTCTACCATAGCAATTCTGTCTTAAGTAGAAAAGCCAATGAGATTTAGAAAACAATTTCCTAAAAAGTTACTTAAGCTAAATTCTTGCTCTAATACAAGCATGGATTTCATAAATCCTAAAAATGTCATAATGAAAACAAATAATTTGCCAAAAAAGTAGATGCTAAAATTTCTTTTAAAAAATGTCTGCCTTAATTTCAAAGATAAGTATTTAGTCTCAAATAAACTCCTAGCACATAGAATTAGTGTGACCTTTTAGACACACGGCCTTTCTTTGCAGCATGACTAGATCTGAAGGTGCCAGGCAGCTGTCAGCATGCCTTCTTAAGAGTCAATGGAGAAAGCACTGTTACGACATCTCCAACTCTGTGACACCCAGTGTCAGCTGCTATTTTCTGCTGCACACAACTTGAGGTATTAGTGTGGGTCAATTAACACACAGGTTTTATTTACACACACATAGAGCCACTATTATATCCGAACAGTGTCAGATTTTAAACTATTCGCTGTTGCTTAATCTCTACAAAAGGAGTACACAATAAATTCATATACTTGTAAATGTAAAACGACTATTTACATACATATTATTGTGTGCAAGTGTACGTGAGTGCATGGGCCATGGCAGGAATGTAGAAGTCAGAGGACACGTTGATGGAACCATTTTACACCTCCCACCTTGATGTAGGGGTTCCAGGGACAAAATTCAGATCACAAGGCCTGGGCAGGAAGTAACTTTACCCATTGAGTTATCTTGCTAGCCCAAATATAGTAACCATTTATTGTTAAATATTGAATGCTGTGGTAAGGGAGATAGATGCTCAGTGCATGAGGACTGTTACCACCAAGCTGGCGACCTGAATTTAATCCCAAAAAACCTCATGGTGAAAGGAAAGAACCATTACCTGCAATTTGTCCTATGACCTCCACAAGGTATGGTGACACAAATGTATCCTATTCTTAGTAAATTAATAAATGTAAAGAGGAAACACTAAGTGACTGCTTCATGTAGAGAATACACACACAAAATCACATGCACGCATGCACGCGCACACACACACACGCAAACAATAAGCACAATAAGGAATGAAGCCTATTACAACCAAAGACAAATATGTCATGGACTAAAATCAATTTGAAATCTAGATGAATAAAATTCTGAGTAAATAAGGACAATTAATTTCTTTGTTCCAACAGACCTAACATTTCAAGTGTATTTATTCATTCATTCATTTTAAATATCAAATGTATACAGTGTTTTGCTTGCACCTAAGTATGCACACCAGAAGAGGGCACCAGATCTCATTACGGATGGTTGTGAGCCACCGTGTGGTTGCTGGGAATTGAACTCAGGACATCTAGAAGAGCATCCAGTCCTCTTAAACTCTAAGCCCCCAGCCTGGTCTACAGAGCTAGTTCCAGGACAGGCTCCAAAGCCAGAGAAACCCTGTCTCGAAAAACAAAAACAAAACAAAACAAACAAACAAAAAAAACCCCAAAACTCTAAGCCCCTAATTTTTCAAATTTAAATGTTCTATTTTAGATAGTACATAAGGGTAAATGTATTAATAATGAAAACAAACAGAAAAAGAAGATATTTTGGCGACCAGTTCACTTCAAACACTCATTTTTAAATACAATGCAGCTACCTTTACACAAGTCTCACAAGAGTCATGGCTTTATAGGTAATAATTTTTAAAACTCGGGGCCAGCAAGATGGCTCAGGAGTGAAGGAACTTTCTATCAAGACTGACAACCTGCGTTTATCCCCAGGTCCCACATGGTGGAAGGAAAGGACTCAAGCAAGCTCTCTTCTCACCTCTACACATGCTGTCATATATGTCCCCATACACACATGTCCACACACACATCAGAAAAACAGTATTGAACAGTAATACAGTAAAAACAGTTTAAAAAACTTTAAACTAAAGCCAGGCGTGGGATGGCACATACCCAGCATTTAGGAGGCAGGGGCAGGGGCAGGGAACTCTCTGAGATTGAGACCAGCCTGGTCTACAGACTTAATTCCAGGACAGCCAGAGCTACACAAAAAATTCCTATCTTGAAAAACCAACAAAAAACAAATACCGCCGGGCGGTGGTGGCGCACGCCTTTAATCCCAACACTCGGGAGGCAGAGGCAGGCGGATCTCTGTGAGTTCGAGACCAGCCTGGTCTACAAGAGCTAGTTCCAGGACAGGCTCCAAAACCACAGAGAAACCCTGCCTTGAAAAACCAAAAAAAAAAAAAAAAAACAAATACCGCCTCAAAACATAAAAACAACATTAAACTAATTTTTAAAATTCATCTGCTCTTAATGAACTGGTGTTATCTACATGAAATAAATACTTATAAATGTTTAACATAGATTTATTATTATTGTTTGTGATGGTAAAGCTTCATTAGAGTGACGTTCTAATGAGAATGGTAAAGAAACACATGGCATCCCTGACTGCTAAACCACGGGTAGGCTGCTCCTAGTTGCAGAAAGATGACCAAGATCAAGCTGACAACATTTAAACTGAATAAGGTATACACGGGAACCTGTTTTAGAAATTAACAAACATGTGTAGGTGAAGCTTGAATTTGGAAATGTGTACAGATTTCTAGAGAGAGTAACAGAAACTTGTTATGACTCCACGGATGAGGAAGAATGAGAGCTTTCTTTTCAAGGATTTTGTCCCATGAGTTTTTTTCCTATAATTTCAATTTATTTACAAGGCATAGAAATACATTTTGGATGTTTTCTCTAGGTTTTATATTTAGAGATAAAACATTCCTGAAATGACATAAAATTCTGATAGTCTTTTCACTATAATTTTAATGAATAAAAATTTCAGCCATCAGCTATCTGTACAGATGATGTGCTCATGACAGCCCAGAGGCTTCACTTCTGCACAAAGTAGCTCAGACCCCACAGCAGAACAACATTTGTCTTATCTTCCTGTGTAATAAGGAACAGCTCCAAGGTACTTTATGTGAAATTCTCAATAATAAGTACATTTTGAATGAATATGAAATATGAGCACTGTGAACTTAATAAATCTGCATTCTGGTGCCCTTGTCACGCCTTCTAAACACACCGACTATTTCAGCCCCCTGGAGTTGCATACCCAGACTTCAGGAGATTGCAAACTAGAGCACTTGGGTTAGCTACAAGTCAGTGGAGTTCTCCAGCTGAAAATTTACCTACAGGTGCACAGATTTTGAAGTTATTCTCAGGTACACTTCAAAAACTTAGGAGTTATAACAAGGAGAATCCCAGGCTGGGACAACTTTAGAGCACGTGTCAAAGGCTAGCTGCTCCAATTCTGTGCAAGCCTCTTTAACGGTAGCACACAGCACAACTATTGAGGAATGGCTACAGATTCAAAGAACTCCTATTTAAAAGCAGTGTCAACCACTTCCAAGTCAAAAGTATAAGAAGGATGACTGTTAGGTTTTCGTGCGATTCCTAGTGACAGGTGCTTCTTTCTCACCTTGAGCCTGCAGTTTCCTTAATAATTTCGCGTCTGTGCTATCTAAGAACTCTGCACTGCCAACATTGGGAGGGCGACCCTTCCGGCGTTTCATCCTAGACTCCTCTCTTGCTCTTGGTCTATCGGGATTGGGTGGTCTTCCTCTTCGGCCTTCCATTGCCCTGATACGAGGAATGACATCCTCTTCTTTCAAAAGACACCACTGCATTCCCTGTTAATCAATAAATTGCAGAAATAAATGTCACAAATACATTAAAAATAAGGGGTCAACATAACAGAAAATTCTAGTTAAAGCCAGGGGCTTTTTTTAAATTTATAAAGCTGGTATAAAATTTAACTTTTAAAAATTAAATTTAGTAATTTTTCTATGGTAAATCTTTAATATTCTTAGTCAAATTATTTCTTCCTTAAGTACACAGACAGTTCTGTATCTGTGTCTATACTCATACAGAGAGACCTAACATAATCATCACTCCTGAATACAACCGTGACAATGGTGGCAGACATGTGAACAGACCAGCTGTGTGGGAACCCTAGGGGTTGTTCGTGAGTGTTGAGACTTCACCAAAACATTAGGTCATCTAGATACCAGATAAACCTCTTTCTGAAATGAATATTATAGCTAATGAAGTAGAGTTGCCTGTGAGTGGATGCATTTCATCAGCAATGAGACAAGCAGACCAACACCAGCTTCCTAATGGAGGCTCACACCACCTCTGATCTTATTCCTACCCCAAGGTAATCCTGGACTTGATCAAAATCCAACATTTATTCCATAACTTTTAAAGGCAAGACTGAACAAGACATATCTCTTTAAAATACACGTAAAACCCAGTCAGAAGGAAATCAAGAAATGATTTGGCCTCTTCAACAAATAAATTATGACAAGCTTAACCAACAATACAGAAAAATTAAGTAGACTTTAAAAGGTGTATCAATCTGAATTCATCAGCCTTATTTGGTAATTGATCTAAAAAAAACTACTGAGAAAACTGAACAACTGGAAATTGTAACAAACACTGACATTTGAAAGCACAAGAAAAAAAAGCAAGCCATGGGGCTGGAGAGATGGCTCAGCGGTTAAGAGCATTGCCTGCTCTTCCAAAGGTCCTGAGTTCAATTCCCAGCAGCCACATGGCCCTAAGCACTCACATGACAAGCTCATTCCACTCACTTCTCACTACCTGATTCACCAACATAAAACCACAAGCCATGGGGCTGGAGAGATGGCTCAGCGGTTAAGAGCATTGCCTGCTCTTCCAAAGGTCCTGAGTTCAATTCCCAGCAGCCACATGGTGACCCACAACCATCTGTAATGAGGTCTGGTGCCCTCTTCTGGTTAACTGTATACATAATAAATTAAAAAAAAAAGCAAGCCAGGAGATGGTGGTGCACACCTTTAATCCCAGCAGCACTCAGGAGGCAGAGGCAGGCAGATCTCTGTGAGTTCGAGACCAGCCTGGTCTACAAGAGCTAGTTCCAGGCTCCAGAAACCCTGTCTCGGAAAAAAAAAAAAAAGAAAAAGAAAAAGCAGCCTTGTGAATGCAATGATGAGAGCTCTGGATTACAAATCTGCTTGCTAAAGGACAGAGGGTAGCGAAGAACCCATAGTAGAAACCCTATCGTGCTCAGGCCCCCCGAATTCAGTTTGATCTTCATAACACTTCTAAGTCATCTGGCAGTGGGTTTTAGAGGTACCGAGAAAGCAAGGAAGAAAACTATGATTCAATTTGAAAAGAACTGTCACACTTTTAAGTTAAGATGTTCTTACAGCTTTTGATATATAAGTTAGTATATATAAGCTAACGAGTGACTGATCACAACTTTTAGGACTGTATCAAGCCAAACTTGTGATTAAAAAATCAGTGCATGCCAGACAGTGGTGGTGGCATATGCTTTTAATCCCAGCACTTGTGAGAAAGAGGCAAGCGGATCTCTGTGAGTTCAAGGCCAGCCTAGTCTACAGAGCGAATTTCGGACTAGCTCCATAGCTACTGGGAAACCCTGTCTTAGAAAAAAACATTAGTGCATGAATTGCATATGTGCTTGCTAACAGTAAAAATCTAATACTAGCTTGTCAGTGATTTGTATGCTAAAATAACTTTTATATTGATTTTGAAAAAAAATTGCTTTCTCTAAAGATTAAGATACCAAGGCCAGCTGGACTGGGACTGAAAAAGCATGGGATCAAACCGGATTCTCTGAACATGGTGGACGATGAGAACTGATGAGAAGCCGAGGACAATGGCACTGTGTTTTGATCCTACTGCATGTACTGGCTTTATGGGAGCCTAGTCTGTTTGGATGCGCACCTTCCCAGACCTGGATGGAGGGGGCAGGACCTTGGACTTCCCACATGGCAGGGAACCATGACTGCTCTTTAGACTGGAGAGGGAGGGGGAGGCAAGAGGGGGGTGGGGAGAACATGGAAATTTTTAATAAAAAAAAAAGATACAGTCAATAGAATCAACAGTTGCACTGAGTACATATCTGGGTCACAAATGACCTCAGAAGAAAACTGTCAGCACAGACAGGATGGAGCACACTGTGCTCACTGTCAAGGAAAGTTTTATTAGTTTCTTTTTTTTTTTTTTATGATTTTAGACACCAAATCAGCACATATCACACATGTTGATTAAAAAAAAGTGGCATTTGTGACTGAGTGACAAGAGCACACAGGAATATGTAAACAAATCAGCACAACGCTTCATGCCACTATTGAGGGTCTTGTACGAGTACCTTTTCATATTAAATGTGATTATTATATAGTACTTTTATATTCACATAGGAAAATTTCCTGCTGGTGCTAGAAACTTACCAGACAATAGTGACTTTATAATCTACATTTGTGCCCATGGTATTTAGAAAACTAGTATTTGTAGAAGGGACTGCATATATTGAATTAGACGTAATGTCACCTAACTCTTTGATTTCAGAAATCAAGAATAAAATGCTTAGGAAATGTCAGGCTTATACTACAGCTTTAATCCCTTGAGTAGCCAAATTATTTGCAGGTAGGGACATATGGTCTAGCTCTAGCTAGACATAATTAATAATACTTGACTAACTCTTGTGAGTCAGAAATTATATGATAAAAAGTAAATTTGAAAACCTGGCTTGGGTTCCTCAGCATTAGGAGAAAATTTTTCTTTTTTCTTTCTTTTCTTTCTTTCTTTTTTTTTTTTTTGAGATAAGATTTCTCTAGGTTAGCCGCAACTGTTCTGAAACTTGCAATGTAGACCAGACTGGCCTTGAACTCACAGAGGTCTGCCTGCCCCTGCCTCCACGTCTGACTGTTTATTTTTTATTAAGGTTTAACACACAAAAATGTTTCCTAGAAATAATGTTCCATGACTAAGATTTAAAAGACACATAATAAAAAGAAGCATTATGAAGGTGATCAAAGATTATGTTTATTACTTTATACTTCTTTTTGAAGGGTTACTAATTTATATTATTTTACATTTTATTTAAGAAGACTGAACAAATTTGGTAACATAAAAACAGAAATATGAGATAAGTGAAACTATACTGTAACATTGCAATATATTACTTTTTTAAAAGTTAGAGTCTCTATGTGTTATTTGGAACAGGTGATCTAGAATTGCTTCTCTAAAAGAAAAGATAGATAACTTTTAAACTTTTAAATTTTTATTACTTATAAATGTGTCTGTGTGTGGTAATCGGAAACAACTTTGTGGAACTCTGTTCCTTTCAACCACCCTTCAACTGGGTTCCTCAGTTCCTGCCCCCACTAAGTCATCTCTCCAGTCCAGAAGAAAGCCATCAAAGAGTATGTTTAGGGGCTGGAGAGATGACTCAGCAGTTAAGAGCACTATTCAATTCCCAGCACCCACACAGCAGCACACAACTGTTTGTGACTCCAGTTCCAGGGGACCTGGCACCCTCACACATAAAACAAAACAAAACAAAAAAAGTTTTAAAAGAGATTTTTTTAAATATGTACATACAGGTGTTTTGTCTGAATGTATGCATGTGCACCATATATGGTATTTGCAGAGTCCAGAAAGAGCATTGGATCCCTGGAACTCAACAGTGGTTATGGCCACCACGAGTATCTGCAAGAGCAGTTGCTGCTCCTTCTGGGGAGCCATTCCCAGCTCCAAAGCAACAGTGTTTGTAACGATGAACCTAAGGCTCAGGCTACTCCAGTGTGGGTGACTCGGGGCCACATCACCAAGAGTGATGAACTGAAAGCTTTAGCAGTCAGGGCAGGAAACTGTCTCAGTGAATCATGCACACATTATGAGACCCTAGAACTGGGAAGGGGACTAGAACCAGAGAGAACGGCAAATGCTTAAGTCTTACAGGAGAAAGAACAAAAGCTGAAGACTACCTGGATATGAAAGAGAAGCCTGAAGCCAACCAGAAAAATGAGCAGGAATCACCACACTTACATAGTCATGGCTGCGCTCTTACATCTCAACCCAGCTTCGATAGTGTGCTAACAGTAAATGTGTATAGGGGGCTGAGCAACCTAAGTGGATTGCTTTTCTCAGTGTGAGTGTCACGAGGGTGCTGGGAGCTACAATTCCATTCCTCTAATGGTTGATTTTCCAAGTTACCACTTGAAAGGCCAGCACTTTGAAATGAATAAGAGATAGTTCTTTTCTTCTCTTTTCTTTTTTGTAATTTAAGACAGGTTCTTACTATGTAGTCTTGCTTTGGCCTAGAATGTGGGATGGGATCTTTCTCTAACATCCCTGTCTCTTGGAAGTAAAATAACTGGTTGACATTGAAGTAGATTAATGTATTTGTTGTAACAATTTTAGATCTCTTAGTCTTAGATTATCCACCCAACAGATTTTCACAAAATATTTTCTAGTAAAATTAAGTCTAAAAATAAAGTTGCTATTAAAAAAACAATAACAAAACTAAAGCCAACATCCTTCTGATAGTGTGATTTGCGTCTTACTAAGAGCTCACATGAAACGTTTTAGAATGTCATACCTAAAAAGGACAATGAAACATTAAAAAAATTTTACTTATTTTTATTTCATGTTTATAAATGTTTTGCCTGTCCCTATGTAAGTGAACTGTGTACATGCATGGTGCTTAGAGGCTGAAGAAGGTGCTGATCCCTTGGAACTTGGGTAAACCAAGTTGTGAGGATCCTCTGGACCGTGAGTCATCCATCTATGGCTGGGAGCTGAACCCAGTTTCTCTGCAAGCATTCTGCATTGCTGAACTGTATCTCTAACTCAGAAGAGCAGGGATATGAAAGACCTGGTGATCGCAGGCCCATTCCAGGTGAGAAAATTAAATAAGCCTTAGAGCACCTAAGTGACATAGGATGCTGACTTACAAGGATTAGAAGTCTTAAAAAAATCAGAGGGCATGAGCAAAGCATATGTATCAAACACTTTTACAAATATTTGAACATCCTACAACTTAATACAAATGTTAAAATTAACATAAAGAAAAGTGGGAATCTGTTGGTTTTCCTAGGCCTGGGTCTACTTCACATTGCCTTCTACCTCCAGAGCAGCACAGAGAGCTTGCTGTACTTCACACGAGGACACTGGGCAGTCCATCTCTCCAGTTACACAGCTCATTAGAGCCACACACTATTTTCAGTAGTATTTAAAATATAAAAGACCAAGAATAACTTTCCCTGGGAACAGGAGTGTCACTCAGGAAACACAGTGGAGAGAGGTGTGGTTTGATAATTATCTCCACAATGTTGATTATATTGTCCAACTGATCCAATAGGTGATCTCTAAGATCACATCTTTAGAGAACTAAGCAACTTCTGTGCTTAGTTCAGAAAACAAAGGATTTGACAAAAAGCAGGGACTCAGACCTTCAGTGGCTCCACACTTGGGCTTACGTTGTAGGTTGTCTGGTACAGGGCTCACTTAGCCACTAAAATCCTACCTGGTAAATGAAAGACATGAACTTCCAGGCTCGTCCCCTGTCCGTGCTGACCGTTCATGTTCCCAGAGTCCATATGTGCCAGAGCTAGGTTGCACAGGTATGGCAGTTAACAGCAGAGCTGGCGTAGAACTCTGGTTGTTGACTCCCAACCTTTGGTTCTTTACCTAATTTAAAATAATTACCAGAACTACAACCGTGCAGAGTCCATATGCTGGCAAATTATTATGATTGCTCCATTTATTCTTCACCAGAAAAGTCCTTCCATTATAGCTGGACAGCAACAGATCAACAGGAAATTCGCCAAATAACACAGTTCTTTGTAACTCTTACAGTAATGTACTATCTGGGTTCTACATTCATAATAGTTTTTCTTCAAATTTAGACTTTCAACTTCATTTCTAAAGTAAGAGGCATGTTCACAAACTTCCTTTGTGAGCAAAAAAAAATGTCTTTGGGAATAATCTGGGAACATTATTTGTCAAAAATATTTACAAAGTGACTTTAAAAAGGTTATTTTATTGGCCGGGCGGTGGTGGCACACGCCTTTAATCCCAGCACTCAGGAGGCAGAGGCAGGCGGATCTCTGTGAGTTCGAGGCCAGCCTGATCTACAAGAGTTAGTTCCAGGACAGGAACCAAAAGCTATGGAGAAACCCTGTCTCGAAAATCCAAAAAAAAAAAAAGTTATTTTATGAAAGAAGCATTTTACTTTTCTTATGGCACAATGCCACTAAACATAATCCTTAAAAAAAAAAAAAAACTCAGAAAGTTTCTGAATGGTATGTAAGTCCTCCTTAGTCTATATTTCCTTCCTTTTTCCTCCTCTTTAGGGATCTCCTTGAACTTACTTGGTGAAAAATACGAAATAATTTTTAAAAGTTAATTAACTAGTTTCCCCATTAGAAGTCACGTAAGGCTTATCAGACACTTCAAAACAACCTCGGCCATCAACGACTACTCACTGGAGCACCTTCTTGTGTTCCTATGTGGATAAAAGAAACAACAGTTCTCTCAAACTTATCAAAATCAAGACAGCACAGACATTTTTTTTCCTATTATGTTTGTAACCAAAACAGTGAAATAAAATAAAAATGATGACAAACATCAGGATCAACAAGTTTTTTATGATGCAATGGAACAGAACTGTGAAAAGACAAATCTGTCTGAATCCTTTCCACGGGGCTGCAAAGAGGCCATAGGGGCAGAGATCGGGCTGGAGACAGGCCGCTGACAGAGCACGGCCTGCAGAGAACTGACAGATGAGGGATTTACGGAAACTATGAGAGCATTTGAAATCAAGCTAGCAGCAATGATGACCATTCACTGATCCTACAAATCTCTTACCATGTCTGTGAATTCAAACAAACAAAACTCTTTGAATACAGGTTTGGTTGGCCTCCTTCCTTCTAGAGCCTCTGTTCTTGAATTAAGGGTGTCTGCTTTAGTTATTAAAGATAATCCTTCACCTAAACTTTGATACCCGTGAACTGGTTCTCACTTTTCATCTTGTAATATACACAAACACTAATTTCAACCAATGTTTGCTATCACCAAATACATACATAATTACTATCATAAGTTCCTAAATACTGAATAAAAATGGATAATTTTTAGAAAATGTTGTTTTTATCACTTCAAATATTACTTTCTGGCAGAAATTACCCCCTAAATTTTATCTGATAAGATTTTTGGAATATTTTTATTATTTTTCTGCTTTCAGTAAAATTAGAATGAAGAATTGATGTTCCCCTAGCATATCATAAAAGGAAGAATAAAGATGTGATGTAGAAACTATATTCCCAAGTAAAGCTATCAATTTGAGTTAAAAATGACAATACATTTGTATAAAGCATTTTTCCCTTTTAAACTCAAATACATGTATTATATACAGAGCACCTGAAATCTTTATGTTCAATTTTCCTACATTTGAAAAATAAAAAATTTCTTAGTTTCATTGCATTACAAAGTAGAGAGGTATTATTTTAAAAAACAAAACAAAACAACAGTCTTCCACATTATGCACTTGTAGGGCAAAAGGGTCAGCCAAAGAAACCAACCAATCCCTGAGCATGAACTCTAACACCCTGACCCACAACCCAAAGCCAGTGAATAAACACTTTAGCCCTGAACCAAGAACCTAAGAAACATATACTTTGGCCGGGGAACCAGAACCAGTGAAAGAAATATGCCCTGACCCCAAAACTAAGGCCAAGGGTTAAGAAAGGTCGATAAAAGAAACACAATTTGGCCCCGATACCAGAGCCAACTCTGCTCCTAATAAACAAAACTAACCAATCTTGGAGCAGAAAATCTTCTCCTTGGGAAAGCTCCACCCCTAAGAAGCCCTACATAAGTTTCCTTGCCAATTCAGGTACAAGTTGTCCTTTTCCACACAGGCAGAGGAAGTACCTCTCCTGGACTCTTCCTTCCAAAATAAATCTCTTTCTTAAAAGAGTTTTGGATGAATGTCAAAAAAAAAAAAAAAAAAGAGTTTTGGGTAAAGCTCATCTTTGGCTGTTCCCTTAGAAGGGCTGAGCATAAAACTAACTTTTCACCTCCAGAAGGAGGCAATTGCTACATTTCTGCAAGGGCTTCCTCTTTAGCAAAGTAAAGGAGAAAAAGAAACACCTTGGGTCACAACAGAAGAAGCGAGTGTTCACTGCCAGGATGTTCACTTAGGGGAACAGAACAGAGCTCAGCAGTAAAGGCTCTCCTAAAAGAGGAGCAGGATTACTACATCCTGAGAGGAGACCATCCCCCACTGCACCCAGCTACAGGTATAGCCTGACTTCTCAGTAAGTCAGGACCCAGCTTCCAGAGCTATTGCAGCTCTAGGTATAGCCTGAGTTCCAAACAAGTCAAGACACCTTCCCCTCCAGAGCTGTAACACTTACAGTACTTGATTCAAGTAAATTTTAGAACATAGAAAAAACACAAGAGAATAATGAAACAATCTACTCTACCATGACCAATTAAAGCAATAATCAAGTTTGATATACTAATGTTTTTCCTCCTTTTGGATTTTTGTTGTTGTTATATTTTAAAACACAGACCCAACATGCAGACCAGGATGGTCTCAACTTGGCAATCTTCCCTCCTTTTCTATCCACTGCTGGTATTGCAGACATGCAACACCATACCAGCTAGGCAGCTTTTGGTGTATGAAGTTTTGTTTTTAATATATGCTTAGACATCAAACTTTTATACAATTTGTATAAAGTTAGAAATATTTTATACACAGAGAAAACTTTATTGTGTGACAATAATGCATTTGTGCCAAACGGTATTTTATAACCTGCAGACATTTAGCTAATCAAATGTCCTTTCTGTTTGTGCTTGCCTAGCTGCTGTTGAATTGGAAAAGTTGGGGAAATGTGGAAAGCGTGGTTTGTCCTGGCTGGATGTTCCTTCGGTGTAAAGCCTTCATCATGGTGATCGCACCTCCGACCATCCCCATGATATGCCATAGTGGATGGAATTAACAACAATCCCAAAAGGTGACCACCATGGACAAGAAGAAAATCACCAAAAGGTTAAAGATCAAGTCCTTTGTGAAAGTTTACAACTATATAGCATGAAGCCAACAAGGAACTCCAGATGGGCAGTCTAGGTCAAGCCTAAGCAGGGTACAGACAGCTTCTGACTTAGGTTGTTGTTCGTTTGTTTGCAACACTAAAAGCAAAAAATTCTATGCCAGTTACTCTAATAAAAGGATACCCTGTTAATTTTCACAGAAAATTCTTATATAATTATATAAATTTTTGATTAATACTATGCTCAAACATATAAATGATACATATGAAAATAAGTGACTTTGTACCTATAAGAATTCTGAAAGCATGAATATTTCTAATACTTTAAGTAAAACATTTTCTTTGGTACTTCTAATCATAGCTCAACTTACGAATTTTTTTGAGCTAAAAAGTGGTGTCAGGGGGCTGGAGAGATGACTCAGCGGTTAAGAGCACCGGCTGCTCTTCCAGAGGTCCTGAGTTCAATTCCCAGCAACCACATGGTGGCTCACAACCATCTGTAATGAGATCTGGTGCCCTCTTCTGGCCTGCAGGCATACATGCAGACAGAATATTGTATACATAATAAATAAATATTAAAAAAAATAAAGTGGTGTCAGCGTTCATGTTAACTTGACTGTGCATTCTGAAATGTTAGTTGCTCGACATGTTGCAGCTCTAAGAACTCATCTAAGTTCCTAGCTGGAATTGATTATAACAAGACACTATGCAGTTGCAAGAACACTGACTATGTTTAATGAAAAGTGAATGAATGTCAAAGAACACTCTGCTCCATGTAATGAGGCTTTATAGATTAAGTCTAATTATTATTGATACAATACAAAAATACTTCATGTATTGAATAGCAATTAACTTTACTCTCAGAACAAAAGTCTATTGAATTAAAAAAAATGAAAATGATTTTGTAATAAAGACCTGAAAACATGAACCAAAGATTAAAAATGAGAATTTCTAATAATTTTTGCTTTCCAAAATGTTTGTGACTAAAAATTTGAACTAGTGTATAAGGAATCTGTTTAAAACACTTAACTAGTATGTAAGGGGTTTATCTAAAACACCCAGGCTAACTACAATTAAAAAAAAAAAAAGTCTGGTAACAAACTGAGTTGAAATAAAAAAAAATTAACTTTAAAAATTAATTGAAAACCCTGTATTTCTATGCAGAAATTTAAAAACCTCACATTTTTGGTATTGTAAAGCTAACAGTGAAAAAGTCATATCGAAATTTGTGCCATTTACAAAGAAATTGTTAATTCTGGGGGGGAGGGGAGAGACACAAAAATCAAAACATTTCTGTGCCTCATAATTGGTCCAAGAAGGAAGAAGCTCAATCATTTGAACCTATTTGAAACATTTTCTTTGATGTTATCTCATTTTAAATTAGCCATAATCTTATAAGGCAACAACAATGTAACTCTTGTCCTTATATGACAGATGAAGAAACTGAAGGAAAACGGATATTATTCTATTGTTTGGAATGACAAGACTGTGCATGGGGACCAAGAATCTCCATTTCATCACTCCCTAAACTAGAAATGTTTTCAACAGTCAAGATACCAGGAATCTAATAAACATTTACAGATAAATGTATGGGTCAAAGGATGATCTCCAAGGAAATATCAGAGAAAGGAGACCTTCTTGTGAAGCTGTTTTTGGGAGGGAGTGTAAGGTAATATATATTTAATTCACAAGTAAAAAGGCAACTGTGGTGATATTAATTAAAAGCCCAATTCCTGCAAAGCACTAGAATTTCCACCTAATACAATTCTCTACTTCCCAAATTAAAAACACGTGTAAACAGACACAATGTGCTGTGATCAGATGACAAGACCCTGTCTCCAAGCCACGTGATGTTCATGGTTGTTCCAAACTCTTTGTAGGGTAAACTTCACATGAACAATGTAGATATTTTCATACATATATAAAGTACATAACTGTTGATACAATTAATAAGTCAGTAAGAGCTGATCCAAATATGAAAAGCATCTATCTCTTCCATCAAAGTCTTCTGCTGCTGGAACAGTGCGCGAGGGTCTTAGGAGTGATTCTCAGAATTGTGTGTGTAAGTGCAGGAGTGAGCTAACTGAAGGCGGATCGGATTAATACAGACAAATTGGTATAAGATGATACAACTTTAATGTAAATAGCACACTCATGCAACCGGAGTTCCAGAGATGCACTGAAACAGGAAACAGGAAACGGGAAGGGCCCCAGCGTCTGTGCCCCCCAATTTATAAACATTTGCCCGAGGCCATCCCGCCCCCAAAAGGCGGGCCCTCTCTACAGCTAACAAAGGTAACCATCTAGAATCAGTGAGATCTACTTCATTTAGGTTACAGTACTCCTTCCTGGCTCAAAGACTACTTTAAAGGGTAGATCCTATGGTCCACTCAGAGGCTTCATAGATGCCACCCAGTCAGTTTTGCACTGAAGCTGAAATTGCCCTCTGTGATAGTAACTAGTTCACTTTTGCTGAGACAGTGAAAAAAAAATCACGTTTTTCCACTTCAGGTTTTAATAATTACAATCTATCTTTGATGTGCAGTTAGCTTTCAAGACATAAATTTCTTGCATATTTCATAAAGAAGCTATATTTAGGTGAGCAATATAGGTTAAGCACGGGAGACCCATACAAGAGAATGTTTTGAACCAAGAAAAGTGCACTTTCCTCTGCATTAGAATGCAGTATCACAACCAAATGTATGGGACATGGAGAAAAGTATTTACCTTGATCACTTCAGGGTACTGCCTAAGCTTCTTTCCGCACGGAGCGTAATATGCCACTTCTCCTTGAAGGCGCCCACCAAAGTTTCTTACTCTTGTTTCTCTCTGCCAGCTACATATAACAGAAGTGAGCATTACAGGACACTTGATTTTATTAAGAAAACTTAAAAAGTTGGAAAAAGTACACATGCTCTTCAGAAAAGATTAAAAAATAAAAAATAAACATGTAATCATATAATCCAAATATACTTATTACTAAAATGATTTAGATTTTTAGCTAACTGATTCATCTAGAAAATTAAAGACTTGGGAACATTAAAGTATCAAGTTTTACACAAATCACCGCTAGAATTACATTGAGGGCTTACACGTTTGAGTAACTCATCAATGTACATGGTTATTTCTTGCAATAGCAGAAAGCCCCACATGAAGAGCACACAAATGCCTCTCTATGTCTGGGGCCCTGAAACCCAGTCTGAACTGGTACCTATAACTGGAATCAGTTAAACCAATCTCTCCTTGAGTACTCTGCCCTTAACCCACGACATCTTCCACTGTCCTTTGTTTCTGTCTTGGCAAAGCCTTCTGACAGTATTGTTCCAGCTCCTTGACATGTGACTGGATGTTGGTTCATTCCAGTAACATGAGCCCAAACACTGCAACACCTTCCTTTCCTTCATGTGAAATTAGGTGCACTTTCAGTTTTCTGCTGAATCAACATATTGCCCCTTGTTACGGCTTTTCTGTTCTAATCACTAATTTTGTAGAGAGGAGAGAACAGGAACACTGGCACACATGAAACACGCATGAACACAGAGGAGGGCCGTGTGTGGCATACCCGTATTCCAGAGGTACACGCAGCTCGCGTTCATCGGTCACTCTTCTTCTCTTGGATGGACCTTAAAGAGAAGCCAACCAGGACATGAAATATAAAAATGTACACATGAGAGTTTCCTGATAGTTCAGAAATTTTTCTTTGAAAATAATTACATGACAGATTATTAGTATATTTATGAAAACTGCATTATTTCTAATTTTTTAAACAAAGCATATTACATAAGACAGAAGCGTTTCACTCTTGTGACTTAATGACAGTAGGTTTTTCTCTTGAACAGAAGAGCGCATAGCTTTGCTCCTGTCATGAGTAGAACAAGAAGCAACAATCAGGAAGGAAAGAGCTAAAAGGGTTCAAAAACCAATTCATTCTCTGCTTTGAAAGTCTAGGCTTTTAGATAGATGCTACAAATTCTAACGTTTGGCTCAAATACTGAAAGAGAATTTAATTTCTGTGTGCATATGGATATCCATAGCCCAAAACAGTACTAGGCTTTTAATGAATCATAACTCCACAAAAGAGGACTGTACTCATATGTATATTTTTAAGACAACTACACATAAATATAAAATTAGTCGGACACCATGCTTATTTCTTGAAATAAAAATTTAGAAAGTGCCAATGAAAGTAAACTAATTAAAATAACAGCCAAATATTGTACTATATAAACCCGTATTTTCTTAGTTATTGAACGAGAACAATAGCTTTGGATTGTTAAATGGAGGATCTTTTAAAATGAAAGTGCCTAGACATTTATAAAAATACATAAAAATATAGCATGATATGGACTAATAATGCTACTCATTCAAAAAAAAAAAAAACAGAAACAAAACCAAAAAGGATTCAAAAGCAAGAGGGATCATCAATTAAAAACCACAGGGGAAATAATTAAAGTATCAGGCAATAGATTAAGTCTTTTTAAAATACATGTTTCTTACTTAGGCAATCTAAAACCTACACGCAATACTTGATTACGAGATCATCTCCTGAAAACTGTGTAACTAGCAATCCTTGCTGCAGTCTGACTTGACTTTACATGGATAAAAATAAACTGTAGGTACCAGAGTGTGGACTTGAAGTGAGTGTGGAAGAAGAAGTGCCAAGAAAAGCAGGAGACTGGGACTCAGAGCACAGGGCGGCAGGAGCGGAGCCCGGGGCGCCTCCTGTGTGGAGGCTGGGAGGTGTGCAGTGAGCTGTGAGATTGATGGGAGGGCTTTTGGCAGAGGAGCTTGTCTGGTTCAGGTTCGTGGCAGTTTTCTCTCCTTCAGTGTCACTATCTGATTCCTCCTGGTCTTTCTCATCGTCGTCTTCTGAGCCTTCTGTATCTGATTCTGAATTACTATCTGATTCTGGGAAGTAAAGAAGCACTTGGATATTATAACTAAGTCACAACCAATCACTTGCAGCTTGCACCTAAGGGGAGTAGTTCAGAACCGGTATTTGCAACTGAGAATTCGAGGAAGCAATTTCCCAAGACTAATGTTAAAATTAGCATCTTAAAAGCTATTTGAATCAAGTGTATGAAGAAGATGGTTCTGCAAACTTCTCTTAAAAGGATCAGTTTTACTTGCTATCTGAATCACCAAATAGTTCCCACTTGACACTATTCACATTGCAGTTCAGCTTAATGCTTTCAACATTAATTTCAACAGCAAATCTTAGGTAAAATAAGGAGATATTGTTGAGCAAACAAACTGACAGGTGCCAGTGTCTGCAGATTCCCCTGTGATAAACTAGGAACAAGCATCAGTCTGGCATTTGCGATTTGGCACAAAAGAACACAATTTTTAGGGAGGGGTTTTGGTTTGATGTTCTACTTCTATAGCTGTAGTTCAAGTTATATAAAGACACCACCGGGCTTCTCAAGATTCACAAACTATGCTCACAGAAAGAACTGGCTGGAGTGAAGTCCAATGTTAATTAATACATGTTAGTAATACTCCTCTAGACATATAACATCCAAGAATGGATTAAACTCCAGATAAACACAGAATGATACATAAAGATGCGCACACAGGACAGCATCCAGATGGCCATCCTAGCAATGTTCTTCTACCTGCACTGGAGTTCCATAAAACCTAGTTTTTGAAAGCTCAGACTACAGACAGTCAGCACTTTCAGGATTAATATTATTAGGACATTAAATCGTACAATGACTATTTTCCTATTCACACGGGTTACTGAAAAATTTCCGGCTGAGCAGTAACAAATCCACATAGAAACATATATACAAATATATTTATGTAATCTCCATTTAAATGTTCAGTTGGCTTGCATTTTATGTGTTTAAAAGAACTCTTAAAAGGAAGAAACAAAGAAAGAAAATATTACAGAGTAAATGCAGATTTATTTAATCAAGGCTTAATTTAATGACCCCATATTACCTAGTAAATTCTGGTATCAAAAATTACTTAATGTTTTGGTTCTTTTTGAATGACCATGGTAATATCCAGTAATGTCTTAATACTTTGCAGGAGAGAATAAAATACATTAAAGAATATTTGGACAGCAAAACTTGGCCTTGATATGGATAAAAGACAAGTCTTTAGTTGGGGAGAAGGGAAGGGTATAATGAGGGAAGAGAAAGGGACAGGGTCTATATTCAAACATACTGAATGAAATTCTCAAGGAACGAATGGTCCTCCCTCCCCAAGACAGGGTTCCTCTATATAGCAGTGGCTGTCTTTGAACTTGCTCTATAGACCAGGCTTGCCTCAAATGCAAAGAGCCACCTGCCTCTGCCCTGTTCCTCTGGCAGTGCTGAGATGAAAGTCATACACTACTATGCGTGGCTCAAGATTATTATTACTGTTGTTATTGTTGTTGTTGTTGTTATGGTTTTTAAAAGAGTTTCTCTGTGTTGAACTCTTAAGAGATCTGTCTGCTTCTATATTCCATGGTGTTAAAGGCATATGCCACCACCACCTGGCCAAAACTGATTTTTAAAGAGAAAAACAATTGTACGTGGATAAGTGGTTCTGAATAAAATGCAAATTTAGCAAACTGATAAAACTGTTTGATTCATGCATCATCATACCCACTTTAAAATTAGTCATTTCAATCCAGGTGAATGACAAGCCAAGATTTAACTTAGAATTCCAATATCAATCACTTTCATATTTTATCAACTATATGAAACAGTGAATGACAATGATTTCAGGGTTATAAATTAACATTTTTCAAATGTTTTGGCATATACTTAGAAATAAACTTTAAATTTTAAAACGGAAAATAACCTGATTGACTGTCATCAGACTCATCATCATCATCATCATCCTCTTCATCTTCTTCCTCATCATCTTCCTCCTCGTCTTCATTTGAATCTTCAGAGTCTTTACTACTGGGAATGTCGGAATCCGCACCTCTAAACTGTTCCACCAAAGACTTTGCGGGATGAGGGTGATGCTGTGTTTTCAATGGTGGGACATTATTGCTCACCACTTTCTCCTTCCCATGACTGTGCACGATGGGAGAGGCAGAGGGCAGGACAGGAGTCTGATTGCCGGGTCTTCTCCCACCTGTGCTCAGGTTGACAGGCGAGGAAAATGGGCTGCTACTGGCGACGTTTTCGTTAATCTTACTCTGCGTTTTAGTTTTGGTAGTAAGTGCTAAAGGAGCTTCTTGAATGACACTTTGAATGACCCCATTTGGTTGGTGACTACCTAAAAGTGCATTTGTCAGAAATGGATTAGGGTGGTTGTTTTCTACTGGTTGTTTTGGATGTGCTGGTGAACTAGAGGTTGCTTTTGTATTTGACAAGGCTGCAATAACCTTCTTCAGGCTCTTTGACGACTCCTGTTTCTTTACTTGTGATGGGAATGTCTGCTTATATTGTTCCTAATGAAACATAAGTTAAAAAAAAAAAAGACAAAAAAAAACCAATGAGATAGACTAGAAAACAAAGACTGCTTCTGTTTGTCAGTATCAGAATACGGGGTCATTGAGAAACTCAAAGAATGACATACAAGGGGCTGGGGAAGGAGTGTCAGCAAGGACAACTGGCTGCTGAATCTTGGCTAGACATGATATGGTCACACTTATTTGTTTAAACACTCAAAAGGCACTGTCCTTTCTCTTTATTGTGACTCCCATTTTCATAATAATCCAATCCTGAAGTCCTAAAAATACCCCAAACTCGTCTATTACCATGTGTTTAGGTTCATTCATTAAAAAATGCTAAATCTTGGGCCATGCTGTTATTTCCTCCTTCCCAACTGCCAACAAATGTTTTTATAAGAACACAAACTTCATGTTACATGAGTTTTCTTTTCTTTGATTCTGGGACCATTGTCAACCTTATGTATCCAGTAACATGCAAATCACTTCATAATTCGTCCAGAGCCTACCTTTCCAGCTGAAGCAGACTGCTAAGTGTGACAGTACCGTGTCACACTTTTCCTCCTTCCTCAGTTGGCTAAAATCACTTGTCTACATGAACTGTTTCTGACAGGTGAACCACTGCTCACACTTCTCTATCTAACTCAGCAGGTTTCCACGTGTGTTTCAGTCCTAGAACTCCTTCCTCCACCCTGGAGTCATCCACCCGGCTGAAAGTCAACAACATTCTAGCTGGGTTTTTTGTTTTTCCTTTTGTTTTTTTTTTTTTTTTTTTTTTTTTGAAAAAGAGTACCTACCATTCGAATAGCTAGGCTGGCAATGAACTCCTGATCTTTCTGCCTCTAATTCCATTAGATTACTACATGCAGAACAAACATGTGATTCTCTAATTTTGTTTGATTATACAGGTCTGTATGTATAATGCTTTAAGGAGCTAAGTTTCCACTTCCAAAAATTTCTGTAGCAGTAACTGTCACGTATGGTCTTCCTAACACATCACCTACCCTGTAGTTGAACTCACCGGAGACTAATACTAGATTACCAAGTGACTTCTTGAGGAAGAAAGTCTTCTGGTTGTTTACTTCTTGTCTTTTTAGATAGAATCTCATTCAATGGTCCAGATAACCCTGGGACTCATTGCTACCCAAAGGCCCTCCAGTTCACTATGATTCTCTTGTTTCAGTCTCAGCTGGCATTACAGGCACAAGTCATCATATCCAGAAAGAAAAGATTTTCAAAGAAAAATTTTAAGATATAGGGAGAACAATGGGGAGCTGGGTGCTAGGCTTAGCAGCTGTGTACTTACAGAAGGCCATGGGTTCAATACCCAGCATGAGAGGAAAACAAACTTTCAGACAAATAGAAGTAATCATATAATAAACCTTCTACTAAGTAATATATGTTTTCTTCTAATAATGGAGCGAATGGTTCCATTAAAGTAAAAGTTTTCACTGCACATTGGTATTAATTATCAGCAACTATTCCTGCCTTTAACTCTAAGAGTTTCATACCATACATTTTATACTCACACTTGCATTTTATTGCATTTTTATTTCATGGCAAGACAGGTAATCCTAAGTCTACACAAACTATCCATATTGATATTAGGGAAAGTGTCTAAATATAGTGTTTACAAGTGGAAAATCTATTGCTGTTTTACAGCATCAACTACCCATGCGCCAGTGGGTGGGGATCTCAATGTATTTTCACTTATCTCATTTTCTGCAAATGCAAGAATATACTCCAGATTTGACGTGACTGACATAGATCTATGAAATTCGACTCCTGGAATATATATATATATCATACCAACTAACTTAAATTATAAGTTCACGGTGTAAACACTGAAGGAATCAATGATAACATAAATCAGAAATTCATAAGCTAAGGACAAGACCAGTGGATTAATAGCAGGTAGTGTAAAGCAAAAGAGATTGTCTTAAAGACAAAATTCAATATGCCAGAGTACTCTACAGAAAATTATTTAAAGAGAAGTACTCATTAAATAGTTTATAATATTAAATAAGGCATATAGATAATATCATTTAGAATTGAATCTACTACAAATGTATATTCACAGGCCTGGAGACATAGTTAAGAGATGGCTCAGTGGTCCTCTTCCAGAAAACCCAGGTTTGGTTCCCAGCATCCACATGCAGCGTGCAATCATCTGTAACTCCAGTTCCAGATGACTGGATGCCGCTGTAAGCACCAGGCAGGTGTGAGTGCGCGCGCGCGCACGCACACACACACACCCAATGTCTGTTCACATAAAATACTGACAATTCTTACCATTTCAATAACTTACTCATAGAATGATCTCTAGATAGTAAGAACATTAAAACTTTTCATTAGAATGCACACATACTCTAAAGACATATAAAATTAAAAATGAAAAACCAACAAAACAATGGTTGTTTTGGGCTTTAGAGCAGACAGAAATATAGGCATAGGCTGCTACTGTGCTCAAAACAGATTTTTTTCATAAAAGACTTCTACACTTAAATTCTAAGAGTAAAGGTAAATTACATAAAAGTTAATTTCATCAACCGGTAAATAATAATATTAAAATAAATCATTATTTTAAAAAAGTAATTATAAAACTTATCTTATTCAACTATAATATACTCTTACTGCCAAAGCAGTAGAGGAGGGGTGGAAGGGGATGGTATACACAATAGTTTTGTCAGAAACATATGAAACTGGGGAGTCTATGACTGTAAAATCAGAAAACACATTTTTGGGGGATGCTGGGAACTGTACCAGATTTTACTCTAACTCTGGGCTACACAGAATAAAAGTTTTTTTTTCCTCTCCTGGAGTTTAGAATCAAACCCAGTGCTATGCTCTATATTTGAGAAGGCGGTACAAATTAAGCTATTTCTTAGCCCCATTTGTAACAAAACCTTAGCAGTAAGATTCCTGTGTACATAATATTTAAACTTACCCGTTTGGATCGCAACTCACTGGTCAAAGAACTAGATTCTTCAGAGGTATTTTTAGTCCCTGCTTTAAGTACATCAGGAGAAGGAACTATGAGTTTCCTGTAAGGTTCCTTTTTGGTTTGATTTACCAAAGACAAAGGTTTCACATTGGCCACCAATCCCGTAGACTGTATTACACTGGTGTGTTTGTTCACAGATTCCTCCTTTGCCTGAGAGCTTTGGAAAATAAATGGAAGCTGCTGTGACAAAACCTGAGGCTGCTTCTGCTGGGATTGGAATGATGAGTGAGTCTGGGATTCAGACACAAGAGGTAATGGCTGGTGTATTCTTTTTTCCTGGGCTTTTTCAGTTCCTTTCTGTCCATCTGCTTTTGGGTCTGAAATACCATGTAATAGCACCTGGAAACACAATGTGAAAGGCAGTTATCTTGGCATCCATTAAAAGCAGCAAGTGGGATAACTTGGAGAAAGAGTATTTTATAAGGCACTGTTGATCCCTTAGAGACACAGCACAGGGCTCACGGAAACAGATCCAGGCTCAGGAAACGGTACCTGGGTGTCGCTGTGGTGTTGTGCTTCAGTCTCGGAGTCCGAGTCCTCCTCTTCACTCTCCTCGATACTCTGACCTTCTTCTTCTTCCTCTTCCAGATCGTCGGAGTCGCTACTACTAATGCCTTCACTTGAGGTGTCTGACGATGTGCCCGAATCACTATCACTGTTGCTAGAACTTTCCATAGCTTTCTTCCTAGGTTTCTGGAGACAGAGGCATTATTTGGTAAACTATCCTTTGAAGGAATCCAGGATTCAGTAAAGTCATACTCTTTTAATTTTCAAGTGATATCTTCAACTTCAAAACACCATTTTAGGAAAGAGAAATAATTTATCATAAGTGTTATTATTAACTAATTTATGTAGCAGGAAGTTATCAATAAAAATTCTAAGATCTGACATGGTTATCACTTAATGCATTTCCCGTTAAACTGTTTAGAAAAAAAAATGATCTAAAATATTATTATGTGGTGGGGACAGCTTTTGTAATATTAAAAATTCCTATATTCTTCTATTTAAAATGATTACAAATAATTCTATTACGTTGCTTGATGTGTAAATTGTATTCCTTTGCATAGAGCATAAAATGACAGTTCCATGTAAAACAGTTAAAATACAAATATTGCACATATGTAGATTCAGCTACATCACAATGCTTCAAATAGTGCAAAATTAAAAATTGAATCAAAAATTCAAAAATAATTACACAGATTTAGAGTGTCTTTATCTAAACAGTTTTTATCATTTAAACATTTCCTTAAGATGCTCCAAACAGCCTCTGAGGAACCTAGGAGAACCGTGTGCCACAGTGAATTGTTGCCCAGGAAACTCTAGATTGAGTAATGGTGGAGAGAGGAGGGAACATATTGTAAATACAAAAAGCAGTTATATCCAGTATTGAATGATACATGGAAGGCACAGAAGACAGCAAGAGATTTATGGAGCTATGTCAAAAAAAAGTAATCCTGGCCGGACGTGGGGGAGCATGACTTTAATCACAACATATGGAAGACAGAGGCAGGTGGATCTATGAGTTTGAGGCTAGCCTGGTCTATAAAGCTAGTTTAAGGATAGCCAAAGATATACAGAGAAACCCTGTCTGGAAAAATAACAAACAAGCCCCCCCTCCAAAAAAAGGAGGGGGGAGAGAAAAGAAAAGAAAAAAATGTAATCCTTTATAAGAATATTTTACATAAACCCAAGCCGGGAGGTAGAGGCAGGCGTATCTCTATCAGTTTCAGACTGCCCTGGTCTACATAGTGAATCCTGGCCAGCCGGGGATACAGAGCGATACCTTGCTTTTAACAAAATTATAAATTAATCACTCAATCACACAGGAGAAAAAAAAACAATTTTAGAATATTTAAGACTTTTTGGAAAAATATTGAATAACATTAAAAGCTGACAGAAAGGGACAATAGTTCATAGTTTACAAGCAGTCTTATGTTTAAGAAACAGCCAGAACGCTTGGAAGCCTGTAGTGAAGGATACTTTTCAAGACATGAAGGTGTAGTGGCACACACAATTCAAAGAGGTTGTGAGAACAGAAGACCTGAAGAGGAACAACCAACCAAAATCCCAGAGATGATGGGAAAGGGCCTCTGAAGACCAACCCATACCTGAGAAGAAACTGGCAATTGATGGCCACTGGGAGAGAGAAAATTGCTTATCTTACAAATACAGGCAGTGAGGAGTTACTCATTCTCCAACAGATGGTTCTACATCCATGTACATACAGGCAACAATAAATCTACTCAGCGGGTAATGAGAGGGAGAGGGACGAAAGAGCACATACAAAGTAGAGTACACATCAGCAAGAACAAGAAGTTGGGAGGAAGGGGAATATAGGAGAAAGTGGAGGAGGACGGAATGAAGAGGTAGATTGTATATAAGCCCATTATAGGAATGTATGAATATGAGATAAACTATAAAACTCATTGTCAGTTTAATAGAATAGAATAGGCTGGAACAGACTGGACAGAATTGATCAAAGGGATTTTAGAGCCTGGTCCACAATTACAATGGAGTACCTGATTCAGAGAAGAGGATAATGTGGCCCCAAAGGTAAGGTCAGTTCCACTGGAGGAATGGATCCAACATACAATAAATATTGAATCTCATGATGATACTTAGATAGGAGAGGTGATTTCCAGAGGTTTGAAGAAAATTCAACGGTGGCAACCAAGCTCAACTGAAAAGGGATTTTAAACAGCGTATTCCTAGAAACAATGTTTTTTCTAAGAATAATCCATTCAGAACACCCCTCCCTTCAGGATTATGCAGAAGGTGGGGCAAAGACAGGCATTAGACTAATGAATGTAGGTCAACCAGGAATATTCAAGGTAATTCTTTGCCATTGGGAAACTCCACGAGGGTCTCCTTGCAAACCCCTTTGTTAAATCAAGTTCAGTCATTTCCCGCAATCATGGAGGAAACTCCTTCCAAGAGCAATTGAAGAAGCTAATGCCTATTTTAAGAGATCATACACTTTGAGTAATAAGAACAGTGACAGAAGGGAGAAAAAAAATTCAAAATGTTGAAAGAAGTGAAGAAAAGTTGCCTGAAAAATTACAAAGCGAAGCCTCTACTAATTATTTAGGTTATAAAATAGGTTTACAAAAAATTAGATCTCGGGCGGTGGTGGCGCACACCTTTAATCCCAGCACTCGGGAGGCAGAGGCAGGTGGATCTCTGTGAGTTCCAGACCAGCCTGGTCTACAAGAGCTAGTTCCAGGAGGCTCCAAAACCACAGAGAAACCCTGTCTCAAAAAAAAAAAAAAAAAAAAAAAAAAAAGGCCTGTACTAAAAAATTAGATCCCAAAAGGGGCAAATTAGGAAAGACTAACGACAGACTCTTGAGGATTTGCAAAGATTGCTGGGAGACATTTCACATATACTGTGCAATAAATATTGAGATAAAACATGAAGACCTGATTAATTTCAACTAAACATGAGATGGTGACAAGAACTTAAATAGTCCCAGGGAATTATCAGCTGAAGCGGAGAATTGGCTTTGATTGAAGAGAAATTAGAGAAGGCACATGTGGATCACGTGGATCGGAATCTTAACTGCATTCTGGTCATATTACCCTCCAAATATTCCCTTATAGGAATTTTAATGCAGAAGGAAGATATTATCTTAGAATGGATCTTTTTACCATATTAAAAACTTAGAAAAGGTTCTCTGAGATAATTCAAAAAGAAAAATTGAGACTTTGTCAATTAGCAGGAATAGACTCAGCAGAAATTATAGTACCTTTTAATAATGATGAAATTGACAAATTTGGAAAGAAAGCGAACCATGGCAAAGAGTCTTATATTGCTCTCTAGTTAAGCATTTTTAAGTACACAGGTCAGTACTATTACACACATTCACAGTGACACATAGTTATCAGAATACATCTTCAGAACACTTTTATCTTGAGACACAGAAATACTAAACACATTAAACACCAACTCCTGGGCTAGTGAGATGGTCAGGGCTGACCTGAGCCTGACAACACACATTGAGGAAAGCGGGAAATGACTCTCCAAGTTATGCTCTGACATCCACATGTGTGCTGTGAAATGGGAACTAGCAGCCATGTGCTTGCACATAAATCTCTCTTAGAAGAATTGTACCACCTCTCTAGCTAGAAAGAATAAGTAAACAAGAGTTCATATATTGAGACTCCACATTCAAATCTTTGGAGTACATACTGACAAATGGAATGACTAGATCATATTATAATTCTCTATTAATACTGAACTTAAAGGGTTCACTGCATACTTTGTCCAGGGAAACTCTCATTTCATATTCCTTAAAATTTTCTTCAAACCATAAATAAGTAAAAAAGCAAATAAATAATTTATTTTTAAAGATGACATTGGCTACATGTAATATGTATATAAAATTACAAGAGCAGAATACTTTCAACCTTCAGTAGTTTTACTTTCCAAACAGGCTACATGTCTATCTATATACTCTAGTCTGAACTATTATCTAAGCGATACATAAGGAAATGTACTTATCAGTGATTCTAATGAGGAGGCCTGAGACCACTACTCCACCTCTGAGGAAGGACATATAAATTATCTGGAAAAATTTATTTCAAACTATTCAGGAAAGCACTAATGAGGCAATTTTTACAAAGCTTTTAGCCTTGAAAAATAAAGAGTAAAAAATACAGGATTGTATGTTCATTTTATTTAAGCAATCTGTAACAATAACACATGTTGGCATATGTATGACTCAAAATGTTTAAGATGATATGAAATTATAATTTTACATTATGATTAAATTCTAATTTAAGATTAAAATTTTGCTTAAGAGCCAGAGTCTGTAGACTATTACTTTTATTGAGTTGTTGGCATGCACAAATGTGGTACTGTATCAGCCAGTACAGTTGACAAAAGAGGAATGTCTATAGCTAAGTTTTAATGTGGCTCCTGGGGAGAGGATGTAGTGAGGAGTGCTAATTCTGCTTGAGAATATCAGTGGAGGTTCCTCACTAAAAACATATGGAGGGCTGTTTGACGTTCACACCTTTATGTGCACTGCATTGAACCTGTCGAACTCTTTTGGTTGTACATTTCACTAGATATTTATCACTACATCCATGAGGTAGGATGACAAAGTTTGAAAGAACAGACACATGGTTTTTAGAAATACAATACAGACACGTATCCAATGACAATGCATGAGGGTAGCTTCATAAAGAGCAGGTGGTGTGTCACACACAGGGGAGCTAGCAGAAGCTTACACTGATGGAACTCCCTTGGAAACACATCCTAAAGGAGACCAGAGAGCAGCTGGAGAGCAGAAGGGGGAAAGCAGACCTAACACTGATCGCTGGGAGGAAAGAGCTAAGGATCTTTCATCACTCATGCTCAGTGGTGTTTGAAGCAGAAAGAAAATGTGTGGGGGCCTTGTACTGGACTGTTGAGACATTCAATAAGCTTCTTAGAGACACCAGGTAACTTCCCCAGCCTGTCTCTTCTATGGGTGTACTATATTTTGGGAAATATCTATTTTCTGCTGAGAAAAACAGAGATCAAGAAAAAATAGATAAAATGCATCTGAAGGTGTCTTGGATAAAGGAAACCTGGACTTAATGATGGTCACATTTTATGAAGTTGGGTTGTCAGGGTTTCTATTGTATCACATGAAAAAGAGAAGCCAAAAAGCTTGAAAAGACTAGAATCTGGGGTCAATTTGCCATATAGTGTATACCCCTACATCTAGAACCAGTTCTTAAAAGATTTAGTCAGAAGGCAGAGCCTATATTAGCAGTCTGAAGAAGAAAGGGTAACAGAGAATTATCAAGTAGCTAGGATTGCTGATATACACCAGCAACTTCAACCTGAAGGCAATGAGGCAGGAGGAGCTTATGTTTCACACCAGCCTGGCCTAAAATGTGGACCTTGTCTCAAAACAAAACCACATTTTAAGAACTATTAGCTAGTAGAAAATACCTGCTAAAAATAATGAACAGCCCTCTCTAAATAATAAAGAAATCACAGATATAGCCATTCTTTCTGGAGGATGAAGGAAGAGGGCTTCTTTCTCATGATTCCCATTCATCTAAGGCCAAGCTAGAGATTTTATTGAAGAGAAGTGACTCTTGCCCACTGTATGGCAGAACTGTGGAATAAGGTACCATACAGTCCAAGGTCCTAGCACACGGGAAACACTGCCAGTTGGGGTACCAGGAAAATTATCTAGCAAGGTACCCATTAATATTCAGCAACTTGCTAAGATATATGATCACACTGTGAACTCCGAGTTTGCATTTGTACAACCATGGTCAGGAGGTAGAGCCAGCAGCTAATTGATAGAAAGTTCATAGGGAATCAGAAGGAGTCCAGAAAACAGAGAGATGGACAGGAAGCAGGAGAGAGAGACTTTGAGTGTAGTGTGGTCCTTTTTGGTTTGGACTCAAAGAGAGACACTCTCTTTCTGAGACTCTGGCAATGAGAAAAGGTGAGTTAGTTGCTTTTAAACTTCTATGAGCTAGGTTTCCATCTTCCAGCCTCTGACTCCCATGCCTTTAATGATAAAGATTTAGTGAAAAACTACATTTGGTGCTTTGGTAGTGGGGCAAGAGGTAGACCAGGCAAAATGTGAAGGTCCTAAAGTACACTGCCTGAGAAGTGGGCAAGGACTGCAGAGCAGCAGGTACTGGCTGTGCCAGCTGAAGAAAAACAATAAAACCGTTGTGATGGAGGCTGGAGAGATGGCTCAGTGGTTAAGAGCATTGCCTGCTCTTCCGAAGGTCCTGAGTTCAATTCCCGGCAACCACATGGTGGCTCACAACCATCTGTAATGAGGTCTGGTGCCCTCTTCTGGCTTGCAGACATACACACAGACAGAATATTAAACAAATAAATATTTAAAAAAAAAAAAAAACCGTTGTGATGCCAATGCAGTTAACTAGAGAATGTGCAGCATTTGAGTCCTGTATACCACTGCTTATATCTGGACTAGTACCAGCCAAGCAGTTATCAGCTGACAGGGAAGTATCACACAAGTCTGCAGAGACTAAAACAAACACTAAAACCCCCATAGTCAAGAGCAACGGGGACTTGAACCTGAGGAACTGAACCTAATTCCCAGTACCTACAAGGCAACTCACAACTGTCTGTAACTCCAGCCCTGGAGGATCCTACTCCCTCTTCTGGCCTCCATAGGCACAGCATACACATGGTGCATAAACATAAACGGAGGGGAAAACACCTACACACAGAGAATTCAATGAGACAGAAACAGATAAAGAGAAAGAAATACTAAATCAGCAGCAAAAATTCCTACTCTTAAAGAACACTGTCTACAGTCTCTTGGGTTTTATAGCTCTAGTTTTGACAGGGTCTCTCTTCTAACAGCCTGAAAATCTGCTATGGAGATCAGGCTGGCCTAGAACTCAGTCCACCTTGGCTAGGATTCAAGGTGTGGGCCACCACGCCTAGCCTAGGATCCTATCTTATGAAAGCCTATCTCACGCCAAAAGACAAAAAAACAAAGAATGTATTTAGTCTTCAGAGACAATAAATTGATAACTAACACACAGAGATGGAATTGGCTCAATGTGGTCAACTGTTTGATTGCAAAATAAGTGCGCAGGAGTAATTGGACTATTGTGATTATCTAAATTATCCCCATAATAATACATTTCTCAGTTTTGCTCCCCTAAACTAGACTCTGAAGTTAACATTTTTGGTTTCAAATTCTGACTCAGCCACTTACTAGGCAATTATTTTGATGTTATTTTCCAATTTGTACTAACTACCACCAAACACAGGGCAAAGGGAAATTTGAAATCGAAATGTAAAGCAATTAGAATAGAGCTAGCATCTAATATGTATGTTTCCATCAGTGGTACAGTGCAGGCTTAGTTTGTAGAATTCCCTGGGTTCAATTCCCACCACTGAAGAACTAAAAGAAACAAAAGCTCAACTCATAATTATCACTACCAAGTATATTATTTGTACAGGTACTGTGAGTTTTAACTGTCCAAGATATCTAATCTAATAACAGCATTATGCTATAAAAATAAAGATCTGCAAAAAAGGAGTTGGAAATAAGAAATTAATCCACACGTTTTGGTGACATGACTTTTAAAATATTTCCTTTATATATTGATTTATGATGTACTTATTTTTAAAGAAACAGCTTACCTTATCTTTGATTTTGTCAGCTCTGGCATCCAAAGGCTGACTTTTGCTTTGTTCCTGATGACATTTAAGGTTTCCTCCACCTGAGCTTGTGCTTTGATTCTGTCCCATGGAACTTGAAGCGGGAGTGGATAGTACAGACGTACTGACACCAAGGACAGAGGATGATGCACTGTTGCCATTAACTGACCCATTTATACCTTGGAAAGAAGCATATTTATATAATGGAACATTATTTGACCAGAACAAGGAATGAAGAGCTTGTGCATGTGTAATGTAAATGAAGACCACAAACAAGGCACATAAAAAAGAAAGGTGCTAAAAGTAAAAGACACATGACTCTACATAAAAGATTCATAATACATACTGTAGAGACAAGGTAAAACAACAGTTGTGATGGGTCAGAGAGGAGTGATTACTTAAAGGGCATAGTATTATTAAAGATTAAAAATTTTAGAGTATCATAGTGGGTGACTATCATGCAACATTATGAGCATATTAAATTCAACTGAATTATTTACTAGCTTTAAACTGTGTGACTATCACTCAAACAAACATGTTTAGAAAATAAGTTACATATAAGTATTGTTCTTTCAGAAACACTCAAAAGAGCAATGGGCAGGGCTAGAGAGATGTCTCAACGTTTAAAAACACAGGCAGCACTTCCAGAGGAGCTGGGTTAAATTCCAAGACCCACACCGCAGCTCACAACTGTAACTCCAGTCCCTGAATACTAAACACTCTCATACAGACACACATGCAGGTAAAACACCAATGCACATTTAAGAAAGAAAAGCAGTGGACTACCTAAAACATTGTAACTTCTAAACACTATCATAATAACACTTAGAAACTATATAAACGCATTTAAAAGAGTAACACAGACGTAGGGTACTAGCTTGGACTATATCTGAGTTAAGAAAAAGCTGCATTCTATCAAGTTCAGTGTAAGGAGATAAGGACATACAGGGGGAAGGAGTAGAGTTGGGTTTAGATCCTGGCTAAATCACATCGTGTATAAGCAATACTTCCTAGCACAACTATTAACCTTGGCTGCAACTCAGGAGATGTGTACTCTGAAAACCTAATTCTAAGGGATGATGATATAGGAACATCTAGCACAAGGCTGTAACAATGTTTTTAGAAGCAAACTCTGCAGCAAAGAGGCACCAGGCAGAGGTTTCTGGTCCCTTACTCGTGCTGAAATGAGTACCTTTCTCAGGACCATTTCGATTACTCTTTCCAGAAGTCCTGGAATGGAATGAAGAGTCGTGATTCTGGGCTGGAGGAGCAAACAATGGTGGAATTCCCAGTAATGGCGGAAAGAAGGGTGCTCCTGCACGAGTGTGAATGTCTGTGGCTCGCCACCATTCTGCACCTCAAAAACAAAAGGAAACTGAATTAACTTTCAAAACCATGCATGGACCATTTTCTACATTTTATTGAGAAACAACGTTCCTGGGATAGAACTACTCAAGGCACATAGTTTTGATCATTTTTTTCACTGTAAACAGGTAATTTGAACTTATATAATCCTCTCTTATTATTAGGTCATTATTCAAGAATATTCAATTAACAGTTTTTTAGATTCAAGCTAAAAAAGAATACATTGTTCATAATTTAAAAACTGCTAAAACTTACAATTTAAAAAGAACCATTTGGCTTGATAATCTATACCATCTACTTACTAAGCCAAAAAGAAAAAGAATGAAGTCAATATTAATCTATTTCAAGACTTTAAATTTGAAGCTCACGCCTGCAGCCTCTTAAGATTTTTCACCAATTATATACAATATAAATCTGGCTTGGACAAATCTGGTGGGTCAGATGAAAATCTCAAATGCATTCATGGATTAAGTAAATCTGTAGACAACCCCCCCCCCAAAAGAAAACTTATTAGCGTTTTTGGTTTTATAATAACAAATAATCAGTTCTCAAAATTTACAAAACAATTTTTCATTAAAAAATGTTATGCATAAGCAAAGTAGTGGTGGTGCATATCTTTAACCCCAGCACTCAGGAGGCAGAAGCAGGTAGATCTCTGAGTTTGAGACCAGCCTGATCTACAAAGTGAGTTCCAGGACAGCCAAGACTACACAAAGAAACATTTTCTCAAAAACAAACAAACAAAGGCTTATAAAACTTCTACCTTTATAATTTATAAGGAAATGAGTTTTCCTTTATACTGTTCATAAATTATAGATGACAGTCATTTTTAAAATTCATATCAAACAACTAAATTTGAGAAAATCATGGAATGCTATTCAGATATTCAAACAGAAGTTCTTCATTAAATCTCTTGGGGGGAAAACCAATTTTTATGAAATATGTTTTATTCAAGGAAGAGTAAAGATTAAAAAGAGCTTTGGAAATTATCCTAAGAACGGTCTTCGATTGCCCCCGTCACATCCTAGAAACAATCTCCAACTGGATAATCCACTAAACTTCACAGTCTCCTAAACAATGGAATTATTTCTTTGATTGAAATGAACACAGTGTGTGTGTGTGTGTGTGTATGTGTGTGTGTGTGTGTGTGTGTGTGTGTGTGTATGTGTGTGTATGTGTGTGATGAACGGCTCAGGTAAAACACTGCAAAGGCCATTGCTGAAACTGGAAAATGGAGTAGCTAGCAAATGGTACCCTGAATCCTGGTACGCTGAACCAGATAAATTCCAGTTAATCAATCAGGTACTCAACCACTGCCTAAACCACATTTAGATGGATAAAAGGAGGAATATATTTTTGGGGAGAGGGCAATCTTATTGGCAGGGGCCCATTCCTACTGGCAGGTTTATAACTTAGTTTCCACTTACTTGACAAAAACAGAATGCAATTTCACAGCAATAATTGTTTCATTTAACTTCAGACCAAAGTCTAAAAGTTGGATATAAAGATTCGTAAATAACTAAGAAGTCAATAAAGTAGTCAAAGTAGAAGGTTTTTAAATGTGATAGATATAATCAAACAACATTAAAACATACCTCAAAATGTTAATAGAAATCAGGGATACAGTAGGTATTAGAGAAAAATAATAGGAAAAATGTATGCATCCCAGAGACAAACATACAAGATCAATTAGATATAATAAAGAAAATGGCCTTTTCTGAAGATAAATCTCTGATATTATTTAACAAGAAATTATTTTCTAATGGAAAGTTTATGTAGCTTTCAAATTGAGGAAACTATACAAATTTAGTCACTAGCTAACTCACTTATCAAACGGAAGGTAGAAAACAAAAATAACATAAGTAGAAGGCACAGGATGAAAGTCTAGGCGACACTACAGTGGCCACAGCGGTTATTTCCAGGTGTGATGCTAATATTTTAGAGTATACACTGAATCGCGATGTGATCCTGCAGTATAATTCTCTGTAGGTTTCTTGTTATTTGTTTTTTGGCACCAGGATTTACTGTTTAGCTCAGGCTGGCATAAAACTTGTGATCTTCCTGCCTTTCAAGATCTATAATTATAGTTGCATGTGTGCATGCCTGGCTGTGATGTAAAATTTAAAAATCACTCATATATAAAAAGCATCCTAAAAGGGGCTGGAGAGATGGCTCAGTGGTTAAGAGCATTGCCTGCTCTTCCAAAGGTCCTGAGTTCAATTCCCAGCAACCACATGGTGGTTAACAACCTGTAAAGAGATCTGGTGCCCTCTTCTGGCCTGCAGACGTACACACAGACAAAATATTGTATACATAATAAATAAATAAATATAAAAAAAAAGCAAACCAACAAATAGATTTAAAAAAAAAAAAAAAAGCATCCTAAAACTTCATAGAATTATAGCATTAAAATGTAAACACAAAGAATTCTAAATACTTTTAAATGAATTTCAAAAGCACTACTTTAGTATAAAATGAAATTTTGATTAATATTCATACGTTTACACTTGCTGTTTGAAATAAAAAGTGGTACATGTAAATAATCTCTAAATAAATTATACTTTACTTAACATTGCTAACTTCTCCTTGTGATTTCTTTGTGTCTATGGGAAACATCTTTCCTAACGTGGCCATTTAGTCACCCTTCTGAGCTATAGAGAATTTATATATTTAACTTATTGCACCAAAGTGTAATTTAAACAAAATGGTTTCTCTATCATCAGCTGTAATCTCTATCCATTTGGCAAAGAAATACATACACATATGCACGTTTTATCGTTAGTGCTTCTGCCCTACACGTATCTGTCTCTAGGAAGCCACCGATTATCCCTGGTGTGTCCCGGCATAAGCAGTCTCATGCAGAGAACAACGCCGGTGAAATGGGGGAATGCCTTTTGAGGGTTCAAGAATCACACTGCTTGTTTAGGTTCTTTAATATTTTTTATTTATTTGTTGCGTGTGTTTGCATGTTTATATACCTGTATGTGTAGGAATGTCACAGTAGAGGTCAGAGGGGAACTAGAGGGAATAGGTTCCCTCCTTGGATCATGTGGATCCCATATATTAAACTCAGGTCCTCAGGGTTGGCAGCAAGCACCTTTTACCACCGAACTGTCTCATTGGTCTTGGGCTAGTTTTATATACTAAAGATAACATCATTATTAAAGTACAAATAAGTTTTTGTTTGACTGTTTGTTTCTTTTTCCTGCTTTTTTTTGGGGGGGGGGAGGTATCAAGACAGGGTTTCTCTATAGCTTTGGAACCTGTCCTGAAATTAGCTATTGTAGACCAGGCTGGTCTCGAACTCACAGAGATCCCCCTGCCTCTGCCTCCCAAGTGCTGGGATTAAAGGAGTGTGCCATGAACGCCCAGCAAAACAAATGAGTTATTTTTTAATATTCATTGACCATCTAAAATAAATTACCACAAAAATGAATGTACTGAAGATATAAATCAGTAACTACTTACATTGCCATTAACTATTTAGATTTTGAATCGGAAAATTTTTATTTCAGGAGACAGCTATTGATGTCTGGTACTAAACAACCATGTTAAAAGCAGAACGAAGCAGGCAGGATATTGCTCAAAAGGCAGAGGTAGGTAGATCTCAGCATGCTTGAGATCTTCATCTACACAGAGAAGTTTCAGGCAAGCTAGGGCTACGTGGTGATGCATGCCTAAAACATACTTTAAAAAAAAAGATTTAGAAATATACACATGTCTAAAGTCCCTGTTAATATAGTAAAACAAATATTCAAACTTGGTCAACACTGACTATTCACAAAGTTTTCCCACCGTCCCCTCTCCAAGACAATCAAATTAAGGAAAGAACGTGAGTCAACAAATAGTACTTGAGAGATACCCGAAATCTTTTCTGTTCTCTGGGTTTCAAAAGATACTTGGTTGTTTTTAAAGAACCAATAGATACTTTGTCTGCCATTAAAGCAGACAGGAAAAAAAATGGCAATAGCTCTTCTGGACTAACTCCACATGTCCTTTGGACAGCAAACTAGACATGCTTGTCTACTGGAATCTTCAAACAGCCCTAGAAAGTAGGAATGTTACAGTTTTCAGTTAACAGGTTTGAAAATCCAGGGATGAGAAGGAGGACAGGGATTTGTCCAAGGGGAGATTTATATTCAGATCGATTTCCAGCTAGAACTCAGCTCTGCTGTTAAACCAAGCTTCCTTACTAAAACTAAACCATGCTATGTAGTGATTAATGTGAAGTTTGGACTTTCGCGAATTGAGCTACTGTGTGACCACAGTCAACAGAATTCCATGTTACATTGGCCCTTACAAGGCACATAAGACAACTGCCTACCTGATGGGGAAACATGTATTCCAAACATGCTTTGGAAAGTTTTCAAAAAGGAAAAAGTATAGATATTTAAGAGTCTGCCTCAACTTCCCAACCAAGTAGAGAAAAATAAAAAGGTAAAATAGTTGTCAGAAAAGTGAGACTCTACCTTCAGGATCCAGGATAATTTTTCCCAGTGCTGGGTGTCTCACCCAGGGTCTCATATATGGAAGACAAGTGCTCTGTCACAGCACACATTTCAAGTCAGGTTAAATACTTGATTTAAATATTGTCGGTAAAGCACTTGCCACAAGAGCATGAAGAACAGACAGCAATTCTATGTAGCAAGTGTAAAAAGCCAAGCACACATCTGGAAACAGAAACCTGGAGCTGGCTGGTTTGCCAGCCTAGCAAATCCGAGAGCTCAAGTGTAATGAAATAGCCCGGTCTCAAAAGTTAAGGAGCAGAGTGATTGAGGAGGACACCTGACTTCAACCTCTGGAATTCCACAAATACATTCCCGCATGTGCACTCAGCATAGACGTTAACATGTACACACACACACAGCCCTTCCCCCCAAAAAAACCAAATCTGTAAAGAATTAGAACTGTTCACTCACATTTTTATACATACAATACTTTGGTAAAATACACCAGAAACACTTGACTTAAATATTCTGTGTTTGTTATGTAGGCAAACACCTAAATACCAAATTAACTGCGGCATCCCAACACACATAGTGACTGTATTTTGCTATATAGAATAAAACTGAGCCAACTCTTGCCCATGAATCTAACACACTATGCTTTGCTGTTCAGTTTAATAACAAATGCCTGTCTGAGCATTTGCAGGCCTTGCTCCTTTCCTTTGACACGATAGCAGATGTTTACCTGGAAAAGATGTTAGTTGGGGATGTGCGGCTAAGGCTGTGGGTGTACCAAGTGTCCCCAAACCACCAAATTCTGAATGCCCTGAGCTGGCTGAATGTAGACCAAAGACTGGGTGGCTGACCATTGGGAAGGCACTCGACACTGTGGACAGGTTAAACGGCTGATCCCCAGCTGGTCTGAATAAATGTCCTGGGAGGGGAAAAAAACACACTTAAAGTTGTTTAGATAAAACAGATGAGATTTAGCTGATTTCAGCACTCATGATGCTTACAACATAATTTATCTATTAAATTTAATTTTCTAATTTCTTTAATAACACAAAAGCATTGTGAAATTAATTGTGAATTTCAGGCTAGGTCTCGCATCTGACCTGAGGAAATGAAACTGACCTTTTGTCAAAACACGTGCATTGGGTTAATATCACATTCTTTCATCCTTTAGAAAAATAAAAACATCCCATGATTCTAACCCTGAAAACCAATGAAGCAAATCCCAACTCTATTCAACATTCAAATGATCATACTCAATGCAAAGAGACATGGTTTTCATGTGCACAGTCAAAGCTCCGTTCCCTGTCTAACATTTTGTTGAGAAAAGCATCCTGATTCCCAAAAGGCAGCCTATGCCACTGAAGTCAAATACTGCCAAAGACAGCACAATTAATACACTTACTATGGCATTTCTAGATGGATTCTCAAATACATCTGTAGTCAGCTGCAGAACAAGAAGAAAAATCTTTCTGTACTTACAACAAATAATTAGGACAACTTGGCTGCCTACTATGAAAAGAGAATATTATTCTAGTCTGAAATATTAAGAAAATAGCTCAGTATTCTAGTCTGTATAAAGAATTTACTTTTAATGGCAGGGCAGGCTTTTAATGCCAGTACTCAGGAGGCAGAGGTAGGAAGATCTCCATGAGTGAGGTCTGTGAGGGAGTTCCAGGTCAGCCAGGAAGACACAATGAGACCTACTTCATCTATGAATGGAGTGGTTTGCAACTGTAACCCAGAACTCAGAAGGTTCTAGGCCAGTCTGGGCTGCATACGGTCAAGTGCAGCCTGGGCTAATTAGTGAAACTGACTTAAAAACAAATGAACAAGGACTGGGGATGTAGATACTGTTTAACAGAAAGCAAGGGCCTGCCCTAGGGACTTCTGAGGGGAAAGGTGCACGACTCTGTAAATACACCTGTAGTCCAATGTTTAAGCAGAGTAGGAGTCATGTGGTATCTCTGGTCTAGGTCAACTATGACTATGGGTGACAGTTTCTTTAGTTTTACTCAGTAGGTCTGAAGTAAATGAAACAGTAAGTTGTAAATGAGAATACCTTTGCTTTTCACTTAGTTGTCTATCAAATGTTAACTGTTTGTCTGGTCCTAAAGAAAACAAGACCTATAGCCCTCCATAGACTGATAAAAACCTTATGCTTTTAAATGAAATAATGTAAATATTTTCATTAAAATGAGTTGTATCAAGTATATCTTCCTTGTGTGTACATTCTCATCAATCAATCTGGTTTTGTTCTTTAAAGCCAGAACAGAAAATTAATGAATTTTTAAAAATCTGAATGTACTTTTGAATTATTACAGATTCTAGATATTACCCTTGAAGCTGAGCTAAAACAGGGAGAAATACAGTTATCACTGGTTCTCATCAAATAAACCAACTTCTCGATTCAGTTGTATTTGACAACATACAATTACTATATTTCCTTCTCTGCATGTTGCTAACAAATGAGGCAAACTAGTAGTCATTTTTATTTGCATATGAATAAATACACAGCATGTGTGCATTTGTCCATGTATATGTGTGTCTGAGTGTGTGTGTGAGCATGCGGATGCTGGAGGACACCTTGGTGTTGATCTCAGGTACTGTCCACCTTTTCCTTTGAGACAGTATCTCTCACTGGTCTACCTACCACTCACTGAACAGACAGACTGCTGGCCAGCAAGCCTCAGGGACCCACTTGTCTCCATTTCCCAGGACTGGGATTATACATATAAACAAACATACTAAATTGTTGGTTTGAAACTTTTCCTTTTCTACTTGAGTTCAGAAGCTGATATTTGTGTCCTTTGCTGACAGCACTTTACTCACAGAGCTATCTCCCAAGCTCCATTTCATTCATACTTTTAAAAAGAAGTACTATTCAATTGTACTTGCCAACTATATGTATGTAGTCATGGATTAATGAAAAAAAAATATGAGCAGGCAGTGGTGGTGCACACCTGTAATCCCAGCACTCGGAAGGCAGAGGCAGGTCAATCTCTGTGAGTTTGAGGCCGGCCTGATCTACAAGAGCTAGTTCCAGGACAGGCTCCAAAGCTACAGAGAAACCCTGTTGGGGGGAAAAAAATAAAATAAAAAAAAAACCTACACAAAATATTACAAAAATTGGAAAGCGCTGAAATTAGTGATGGTTGAAACAATTTAATGAGAACTAATGAGTTAGCAGTAAAAAACATTCAGAAATACATAATTAAACATGAAGAAGCAAGAGTTAAATCTGAAGAGTTTCTATGGGCAGAAAACGTAAAATACCTGAGTGCTTATTACTCCTGTAGCAACAATTAAAAATCAGCAAGACATCTGATCACAATAAAGATTTTTGAACCATAAAACAGTGATGCCTAAGAAGAACTTGAAGGTGTGATATTTTGAACCATAAAACAGTGATGTCTAAGAAGAACTTGAAGGTGTGATATTTTAGTGGGGTTTTCTTCCTACAGATACACGCCTTCTGAAGAATCTGACGAAGCTCGTTCCCTTCCCTGCCTCTACTCTACCACGGCTGTAACATCTCAGTGCATGTGGTTTTTATGCCAGGGCCTGGGTTACATGACAACAGAAACTGAATCTCCCTGTACTAGGACCCTACATTCCCGGATAATCCAAACACACAGGAAGTTGTTGTATATTTATGTCACACTCTTCATACTGTGAGAAGGACACAAAATTATGAAAGAAAAGTCTGTCTTAAATACCCACTGTAGGAAACATCAAAAGGATTTTCATCCTTTTGCCTTTTAAAAGGCTAAAATAATCAAGAGTCATTCTTTAAACAACTAAAAATATAACACCTTTTCAACCCCTCATCCTGTAAATGTTTACCAGCTTTTTCTCTGCTCTAATTGCAAAAGAAATCACTAAACTCCAATTAATCATTATAGAAGCTAATTCAATAATATCTGTATTATAGTTTTAGTCTTTTTACACAGTAAAAATACTGTTAGGGTACACCCTTGTTCCCATGGAACTATCTACTGTCTTAAAATGTGAAGTTACTGTTCACAGGGAATTATTTTTCTCATTTGTGTGTTGCTGTAGAGTGTGTGTGTGTGTGTGTTGTATGCACATATGTGTACGGCTGGGTACACATGCATGTGTATACCCAACATTGAGTGTTTTTCTATATCACTTTCCAACATAATTTTTGAGACAAGTTCTCTCATTGAACCGAGAACTCTACGATTTGCCCTGGCCTGGTGGTCAATGAACTCTTGCACTCCCTGGACGAGGACTATTTTACCATGTCTGTTTTTGTTAAATGAGGGACAGCGAGAACAACTAAGGTTCTCACACTCCTCAAACATCTCCCCAGGCCTCCATGGAAATTTTAAATTGATCGTAGACTAGAGGTGGCATGATGGCTGCTATTATCATCAATAAGCAATTAAAACAGTAAATCACATTTAAAATAAAGCTTGTTCTGTATTATCCAGAGAGCAAGCTTGAAACAAAACCTAAATCAAATAGGATCTATTAGTTTCCAAAATATAAAACAAGACTATTTGAATATTACAAAGTTTCTACTTTTGGAACAGCAAATTCTTCTTACATTAATATACCTAATGTCAACATATGATCCCAAATAAAACTATCTTGATTAAAAATAAGTTTTCTCAAAGAAAATATCTGTAAACTTAGATAACTAAGGCAATATTGTTTCCTTTAATTGGAAGATGTTCAGTCTCCATTATAAATGCAAACTTTACTTGAGCTTCTGCTTTAACTGATGATGGGAAACCACGGATAACCGAGATAATGAACATTTGTCTGCAATGGCAAGGTTAAGATCCTCAAATGACAGGCTTGAAACTTTTTCAAGTCTACTTGGGAGGCAAAAGCCACTGTGTCAGTCATGAGGAATGGGAATTATGAGCACCTCTGTCAATCTCAATGAAAACTATCCCCTGTGAATGAAGCAAATAACAATTCACATAAAGAACTGAAGCCCTGGAACTGAAACAGGAACAAACCAAACCAAACATACCATATAAGCTGATTTTCTGTGTGCCAGAAATGTTCTAAACTTCAATGCTACACAAATTTGTTGCGTCAAATCTTCAGTGCTTTAAAACTGCCAACATGATTTTATACCACTGCAAATCTAGTCTCTGGTTTGTAATCTGTACAGTATGGCTATCATAAAAAAAAGGGCAGTCCATTTGAATACAGATGTTAAATAACAATGGAGTGTGTTATAAACTGAGTAATTATCAGTTAACACGTGAAATTCCTAACATATCAGTGTTTAATATTTTGAAACTCAAATGAGCAATGTATAAAACTGAACTTTAATTAGCAAAAAGAATGCTATAGTTAATGTGGGTAGAATATTTCTCCTCAAACAATCTTCATTCATTCCTGTATCTTCTTATTTAGAGCCATTTAAGCTTTATGTTTAATATTTAGAAAAAATATATGGAATGCAAACAAATTTAGTCATTTATTTGTTTTTCAGCATTTACAGGGTCTTTCTGTATAGCCATGGCTGTCCTGGAAATCATTCTGTAGACCAGGCTGGCCTCAAACTCAGAGATCTACCTGCCTCTGCCTCCCTGGTACACACAGGCTAGCCTCAAGCTCACTATATGGCTTACATTGACATTGGACTTGATGACTTTCTGTTTCTGTGTCTTAATGCTGTGATTGCAGACATGCACAAGTAACCTATCTTATTTTTATATTTCAAGTAGTTGAGATTATATTTACAAACACTGCAAAAGTAACAGCAAGTTCTTATACATGCTTCTCTAGTCTAGTCCCACTAATGCTAACATCGTACAAGTCCATAGACTTCAAAGCCAAGAAATTACCCTTAATTAGGCAAAAAAAAATTATTAGCCTAAATCAAATTTCTCACTAACACGATTCTTTGTCCGAAGATTCCAAATCCCATATTACATTGAATTTTGTGTTTTAACTTTCTTCAGTCTGCTACAATTTCTGTTTTTTTGTTCGATGATGGATAAATCAACGAGATCCGAGTGTGTCTAATGTGAGTTGGGCTCCAACACATCTTTTTTTCTTTGTAACAGGAAGATACAATCTAACCTCTATCACTTGGCTAGTTATCAAAATTACTTAATTGACTTACTACTAAAATCTCAAACTAAAACTACAAAGTTCTACTAGAAAAATGAAAATAATATCTCAAAAATACTTAGGTCCTTGAGTTCAACCTCCCATTAAATACACCTCAGTTAAGAAGAGCTAGACGGGGCAGAGATGGCTCGGAGAGTAAGCGTGCTTGCTGGGCAAGCCTGATGAGCTACATTGGATACTAGAATCCATGAGAAGGACAGATACAAGAGGAGCACATCTGGAACTCTGCAGCCTGGACTGTCCTGCAGTGCAACAGATAAAGTAGAAGGGGAGAACTGACCCCCAAGCTGCCCTCGGACTTCCACAAGAACAAGTGTGTGCATGCACACAACTAAGAAAGGAGTAAAATTCAAAGAGAGAAAAAGATAGTTGGACAATGGAAAGCCTTCATCAAAGATTTGCAGAAACCTGTAAGCTTCTAACAAAGAAACTGCAGAGAAAAATAGTAATATAAAATTCTCAGCATGGTGTAAATCCTGAAGTTGGCTTTATCTATTAAATACCTAGAAGACCTCTCACATCCCCTAGTGATCCTCTATTGGCTGTAACCCTAAAACCTGGATGCTTTTCAAACACGCCTCAGAGTTGGGTTTTAAGCCTTGCCTCTTCAGCACATTCAATTGATTCTTTAATTAGTTGAAAAAGAGCACTTTATTCCCATGTATTAAATTTGCCAAACTAGGCAAATACGTTCCTTTCTACTTGGATATAGTCACAGATTTCGACAACACTGGAAGAACAAGGTGTGGGCTCTTTAGGATGCAGCTGTTTCTGGGAGGCCAGGCCATACCTGACGCACTGAGGTACTGTTGATACACTGATGCACTGCACCAGAACGCTGACACATTCGGAAACAGACACTTGATGCTGTCATTTCAGTTCTGTCTTCCCTTTACTGTCAAGTGAAATATATGCATAATCAATAGGCTCTGACGTACGTCAGCTGCTTAGCTGGCCCCTGAGATTAAGTCTTGCAAACACACAGTCCTGCCTAATTGACTAAGGATCAAGTGAAACAGGACACAGGCATTCTAAATAAATATATTAATGGACATACATTTACTTTTAGGTAAAGCTGCTATTTTAAGTACTTCTAATACACTTAAATATATATTCTCAATATAAATAATGTTAAATATTAATTTAAATTTAAATGACTTTAAAATTCAAATAATGTTGGCAGGGTGCTGAATTTTGATGCTCTTTGACCCTAAATCAGCACTAATCCCTCTACTGCTTCCTTGGAACAGGACCTGGCGACAGATTGCTCATTACCTTGATGAGGTCACTGATCAATTTGCACCAGACATGCAGGTTATTTACTGGAATTTGATCCAGCTTCATGAAGCCATTCAGTTTGACTGCTGTTCATGAACAGAACAGGCAGGACTCCCTGGTGCTGTTCATGCTCTTTGATACCCTCCAGTTGAATTTCAAGTGTCAAAGAATTCGAAGCAGATAATCTGACTCTGATTTTTTTTCATCTCCTCTCTAGTTCTTTAAAATATCTGAGATAAGAGGTGCTCTTTCTTCTACACCTGGGATACTTCCATCAAAATATCTCTTTAGATTTTCTATTTATTTGAAGAATATGGCCTGGCAGAAACAGAAGAACCCAACTGATGCAGACCTGCAAAGGCAAGCACAGCTTGTAGAAGTGAAAATGCTGCAGTCAACAGAAGGCCCAAGAGACTCAGCTGACTTTGCTAGCAGTCCACTAGGACCCGGGTGCTGTGCCGCAGTAAGGATTTCACGTGGATGTTTTATCAGGTAGGAGGGGATGGTGGCTGGCGTCTTGTGTGACATTCTGCTCTTGCAGCTAGTGATCTTCTTAGCCCCGTAGACCCACTGTCCCCACACATGCCACTCCTGCCGGAGCCTCTGAAAGCACTTTACACCATGCAGGAGTTAGGAGTACTCCTGGATCTTCCCTTTCACCTTGGTAAAATTTCCCTCCCTCTTCCATAGAGCAAGAACACTTCTGATTGAGGACAAATGAGAGGGGAATTCTAGAGTCCATTGAGCCTTTATAAATAAGAAAACACACATAAAACTTCTCTTGCCAGTGACCAGAAAGTTAGAAATGAATGGTTTTTTTTTTAAAGAATTGTATGTGGCTGGTTAACTGATTTTCCCACAGTCCATTACACTGTCATTGTTGATGCTCAGTCTCCAGCTGAAATTTCTGCATAGTCAACTGAAACTTTCTTAGATCGTCTGCACTGCACATCAATCTTGGTCAGTCACTCCAAGTTTACCCTGCCTGTGGGATTAACTACGACACTGACAGTTCTGTAATCCTTCATGATTCCAGTTACCAATGTAACAAGTTCTATATTTCTGGATGTGAGCCTAGCCTTTAACAGCTGAGCCATATCTTCAGACCTAGCTATATAACAAGACCGATCCTCACAGAAGCCTGGGGACAGGTGTGAAGAAGACCTAATAGGCACCTGGCACGACTGATGCTTGAAGATATCAGTCAGGACATCCAATGCATCACCATGGTAGAGAGATGGTGAAAGAACCAGAAAACTCTCAATAATCTAACTTTATAATAAGTCCTAGTTCAGCCCTCCTTCTCTTTTCCATATGGTTTCTTATGTATTCTGTGCAAAAAATTAAAGGACACATACTGTAGAAGAAAACAGATATAGTCTTTGCCCTTTAGACCCAGGGAAAGGACAAATAAAACAACATCAAATGTATAATTACATATTGTGAAGGGTTCTATGGAGGAAATTAATAGGTACAGGGTTAGATAATGGTAGAGCAATTACCTAGACACTATGATCAGTGGGAGTCATCTATAATTAAGGTCAGAATTAGTCAAGATTCTTCAGAGACGTGGAACCAGTAGGAACCAATGATTTATTATGACGAAGCAGCAAATAAAATTATGTTGGCCCACAAGGAAAGCTGGAGCTACAGAGCTGATGGAGTTTAAGTCTGAGTCGTGGGAGAAGGCTGACATCTCAGATCAAGCAGCCAAGCAGAGAAAACAATTTTTCTCTTCTATTTTTCCATTTTCTCCAGGCCTTGAGGAATTGAATGCCGCTCATCAATACTAGGGAAGGCACTTTTCTCTACTCAGCCCACAGCTTCAAATGCCAGTCTCATTAAAGCATACCTTGCAGACACATTCAGGAATAAATTTTAATTCAGGCGTCCTGCATCTCCAGCCAAGTGCTCACAGAATTAGCATCAGTTATTCAGACAATGGTCTCTGGATAACTGAGACAAAGCGTGAGAAATGAACAGCCACAGGAAGATTCCTCAGACTAGATGGGGCAAACTTCCGACACTGGTCCAGAAAAGAGAGCTTTCTATACGAACAAGTGAATGTCAGGAGGCTGAAACACAATGGCTCAGAATGAGAAGGACACCAGACAGATGTGATGAGCAGGGAAGGTCAGGTGAGGGACAGTGGACAACCTTGTGTATTACTCAGGATGAAATACACAAAATATCTTATTCAGGCTATGTGAAAAGGTTAATTTGATGACTCTCATACCTCAAAAGCTCTTGGGAAAGATTCGCTCCGGATGAAGAAGCTCTATTTACAGAATGACTAACATGCAGCTTCCTTCCATCCTTTGGCTCCACTCTTTCTGAGGGGTCCTTCCTTCCAACATCTTAGTGCCCAGAAAAATACCCATTGAGATCTCTCTAGCATCGAATAGTCTGTTTTGTATCGTGTACTCATTACATAAGTGAGAGCATTTTTACCTGATAAATATGATGCCTACATTGCCTATATCACACAGAGTTTCTGGAATCTAGAATCCTCAGATAAAAAAAACTGAAGAAATACTTTAGAGGTAATAACTTCTAATACTAGAAGAGGATTGAGGCAGCACAATAACCATACGTAAGGTGGTAATTGTTTCTAACGAGATTCTAACTCAATTTATAAAAGGAAAAGATTAGGTGGGGTCTGGTAGTGCACACTTCTAATTCCAGCACTTGGAAGATAGAGGCAGGAAGATCCTGAGTTCAAGGTCAACGTCTACTGCACAGCAGGTTTCATGGCCAGCCTGAACTGTGTGCAAACCTACTTCAAAGAAACAACATAGGGCTGGGATGTAGCTCGGTCAGCAAAGTGCTTTCATGAACCTGATTCCTAGCACCAATGGAAAAGGCTAGCTGTAGTGCTGTGTGCCTGAAAAGAAAGGAATCCAGCAGGCTGGCAGATCAGGTCCCAATAAGATACCCTGCCTCAAAAGACAAAGTAGACAGCCCCTCAGGAATGTCACTTGAAGGGACCTCCAGCTTTCCCTTGTAAGCTTCATGCCTGCACACTTGTGTGTGCATGGGTGCACACATACACAATCTAAAGATATTACAAAGTTTCCAAAGTAGGGAAAAGCCAAAGGAAGTGTCTGTGAAAAATGGTAACAAAATGGAGTAAGAAGCATACACTGGTGGCTCCCTATCCAGTTATGCTGCATAATCTACCAGCTGTGACAGAAAAGAGCAGAACAACAAGACTAGCTACATGAGGTACAGACGTCAGAATTCAGAATTACAGAAACATCTGCAAATCTGGAGGCATAAAATACTAGTGAGTAACTACCAGAAGAACAAAAACCCAAGCAAACTGAGAATATAAAGTACCCAAACGCCTAGCTGTCTGCGACTATTCTACATGAATGGCACAGAAGCTGACAAAGACCATGTGGAAATCTACTCCCGAAAGGCAAAGCCCTGGTCAGCAGACCTGCTGAGGTGGATAATGCCCTGCTGCACAGTCTTTGGAGCCTGGCTCAGGAAGTGGAGTCTAACACGTCATACTAGAGTCCGAAGCAGGAAGAGCAGCTGAGTGAGGGGTAAACGTAGCAGCAAGGAAACTGCAATACAGCAGACTTGTTTCTGCTAAAAACACTTTGCTGACCCAAGTATTTTCAAATGTACAGAGACAAACGGGGAACTTCTCTAAAAATATCATCAGAACACAGTAAGCAGAGAATATGATAGCATAAACAAATTTTCCGATCATAATAAAACCAAAGTGGGTAACAATTTTTAAAATGTGCATGCTAAGTTGCTCACTTCTATAAAATCTGTTAGTCAAAGAGGGATAATCAAAGGAAAATAAGTATTTTTAATGCAATAAGACAATCAATAATCAAAAATGCACAAGTTGCAGCTATGATCATACTATAAAAGGAAATGTGTAGTAATAAATACATATATAAAGGACAAAGGTTTCAAATAAATGATCAATTTTTTACTTTAAAAGAGAGAATAGTCAGCTGGTGGTGATACAGGCCACTAATCCCAGAACTTGGAAGGCAGAAGCAGGTGCATCTCTGAATTGGAGGCTAGCCTAGTCTATAAAGCTCCAGGACAGCCAGGGCTACAGAGAGAAACCATGTCACAGGATAGATAGATAGATAGATAGATAGATAGATAGATAGATAGATAGATAGATAGATAGATAGATAGATAGATAGATAGATAGATAGAGAATGTAATGAAAAAACAGGAAAAAGAAAAAGAAATCATACTAATAAAAAAAGACAAATAATAAAGATAAGGTGTAAATCACTGAAACAGAAAACAATAGCTTAAGAAAATTCAGAAACTTGATTCTTTAAAAAGATCAATGAAATCAGTATATGTTTACAAAATGAGAAAAGGCACACAGTATGAATATTAACAATGAAAAAGAAAGTACTACAATTTGGACTCATAAATTCAACAACAGATAAATCCCTTCAAAGACCAAATCTCACTTAAATATAAAGATAACCTGAAGTGTTGACATATCTGTTACTAAGTATTTAAACCAGGACAACTTGAACATAGGAAAGACACCAACCAATGAGCTCATCTATCCCCAGCTGTTCATCAAAGATAAAGCTATGGCTTAATATCTTACAATAATAAAAGTTTACACACAAGGAGACACAGATAGACAAGACAGACTGACAGACACACACACCCCAAACAATCTCAATGCTTAGATGACCTCACAGCTTAACTTTGTCAAATATTTAGAAAAGTAAAAACAATTATATACTCTCCCAGAACACAGTAGGACTGGGTACTGTCCCAAATAATTTCCAACAGAGAATGACAGGAAAGAAAAATGGAGCAATAATCCTGGTGAGTACTCATGTAGGCTGCCTAATAGAAATTCAACAAATCACATCAACAATGTTTTAAAAGACCAATACAGCATGATTAAGTGGAATTAGATCCCTGGCTGCTAAAATGGTTTACCATATAAAAAAAAATTAGCCAATTACTTCACCTTATTAGCAAGTTAAAAATCAAGGCTGTGTCAGCATCTCACTAGATACAATCATATGACAAAATCAATACTAAATTAAACAAAAAATACTCAAAAGTTAATGATGTCTGTCATCATCAGTTCTATTCGATATCTTACCAAACAGTAAAAGTTTATGAAGCAAAGAAAGAAACAAAAATTACACAGGTTGGAAAGAAAGACAGCCTCTAGCATGAATGAGCGAAATATCTGGATAAATCCATTATGGGGAAAGCATACGAATGACAAATGAGTGCATGCAGGTCTCCATTGGTCTTCAGAGAAACCACACTAAAAACAACACCAAGTAGCTCTGAAATCACACAGACAAGGAACATTAATGGACTGAACAGTCTACTTACATATATTTAGGAATATGTATGTAGCAATTAAAAAATAGAGACCATGAATTTGAGAGGGAGCAAGGTATAGGGTGATGCACTGGAAGGGTTGGTAGGAAGAATGGGAAAGGGGAAAATGTACTCATATTTAATTCAAAAAACTAAAAACCAAACCAAATCTAGACAGATGCTATAATATACCAACTGTGTTGGTTTAAAAAGTTCTTTAATGACACACTAAGCATACTTAGTGTTGCTTTTAGAGAATGAAATAAATGGTGCAGACACTTTAGAAAAACACTTGCCAAATTTCAAACTAAGCATATACTTAGAATACTCTCTAGCAATCCCAATGCTCATATTTACCCAAGAGAAATAAAATCATGTGTAAACACAAGGGCTTGTAACTTGAACACTCATAATTGCCTCAAGCCAAAACACTGCAATGTCTATCATCAGGTGAATGATTACACAAATTCCGGCAAAGTTATAAAACAAAATATAATTAGTAAGATAAAAGAATGAGGTACTACATAAACAATAATACAACTATTTAAAAAGAATTATGAAAGACACAAGCCACAAAAGCACACACGACTTAATTTAAATAAAAGTCCAGAAACAGCCCAAAGTGGCAGAAAGCAGGGCAGTGGCTGCCAGGGTGGAAATAAAGATGGAATCCCGAAGCGGTGGATAACATGGAGCTACATGGGTACACACAGGCTTTCTTCTATGCATACTTACACTTTCACCATGAACTGCAGAGGTTAAACTAAATTTGTCTGTTATCATATTCCAGTGTTAATTCTGCATGGCCTCAGAATTCTGGAGGTTTTTTTTTTTTAAACTATGTTGGGTAAACTTTCATATAGAGCCAAAGTTTCCTTTCCCAAATGCCCAGATCAACTCAAAAGTGCCTAAAGTCTCTGTAAGGTTTTTAAAAAATTCTATAAAGTTTTGAACAATGTGTTTTGGTTATATTAACTTCCCTTCCATCAGTTTTTCCCAGATTCACCCACAATTCCCTACCCATCATAAAACAGACAACTGTAAGCAAATGTGGAAATTATTGTTGTACATAAATTATAACCAAGGAAAAACCCAAATGTGAGAAGTTTTCATTATTTCCTTCACTGCTTTTATAAGAGGAACGAATTAAAGGCGACAAAGCAAGGAAGTGGAGAGAGCACTCGGTGAACTACAGTGACACCGGAGGAATGTTCTGGTACACCTACTGAAGTGAGAGCAGGCAGGAAAGAAGGTACCAGCTACAACTTAAATTGAAAGCAGGATTGTTGAGATCATTATGTGAGAGTGAAAAAAATGACTGAAGCCACTGGACCTCTGCAGCAGTGCTGAATATTTGAATGAATGAGGATGAGTGTAGGAGAATGTGATTTTAGCAGAAAATGAAAACTTCTGATTTGTGTTTGTTCGTTTGTTATGGTTGAGGTGTCTATAAGACATATATATATATATACATATATATATATACATATATATATGTATATATATATAATGTGTACAATTAGGATCTGAGAAAGTTCACAGCTTTCATTCAGGTCCATTTAAACAACAAAGAGATAAAAATCCTCAGGACCAAGACATAGGTAAGTTCACCTTTATGAGTAAAGCAATCAGCAAATCCCAAGTCAAATAAAACAAACCAACCAAGGAAATGAATAAAGAATTAAGAAGCTGGAGCTAGAGAGAGAACAGAAAAGCTAAGAGCTATATCCCAGAAGTTAGGAGGCAAGATTGGTCAGCTGTCAGCTGCGAAGTGACAGGGCTGAGGAAGGGAGGCCCTGCTGTGAGCCAGAATATGCACAGAAGGCAAAGAAACAGAAGCACATGATATGGTCTTGGAGAAAGCGTGATTGTAAAACTTCAGTAGAAAACAGAGCAGGCATCAGAAGAGTTTTTGGGTAAAGGAAGGCTTTAGAAATGTCCTCCTTATTTAGGACAGAGGACATAGGAGCACCTTCTCATATCCCCAAACACGATCTGGTACATAAAATAATGATACTATATAAAAGAATGAAGTACTTGAAAAGACCTTAATAATCTTTATAAAGGGAACAATCAATATTTGCATTTCCTGTAAGAGTTAAAAGCTGTATTTCTGTGAGCATTTATTACACTTAATTATTTGATTGCACAAAAATTATAGAAGAGACATTAGTAAGCACATATATAGACAGAGTTGACTTCTTCTCTCTGCCTTCTACTCATTTTGCCTTCCCTCCTTAGCTCTTCTGATTTCTTCAACACTGGGATTGAACTCAAAAATTTCTAGGCATGCCTCTAGCCATTAAATACATTATTAGCCCTTTTTAATTTTGACAGTTGCCAAGTTGTCTGAGCTGTCTTCCTTCTGTCTCAAGCCCTAGATAATTTTTTTTATTTGTTTATTTCTTTAGGAAGGGGCTGGATGGGGTTGAAGTCTACTAGATTGCAGGTAAAGTAGTAAAATCATGAAGTCAGCAGTTGGGAGAGTGGCTTGAATTAAACCAGAGGTAACTTCCTTAACAGCTCAGTTAGGCAGCAATATTCTGAAGTCAGTCATGGGAACCAGGAGCCAGTTATTCTATAGTTTCTTAAGTACTCAATTAGTTTAATTAAATTTCATTCTACTTAAAATACTTTTAGTGGTATATGTTATCTCTAGCTGACTTGATACATATTATAACCAAAATCCAACAGGTAAGAATTTCAAAACTCAAAGGCTAAATTCAGTCTGTCACAACGGTCAGATATCTAACATTCAGGTACTTTTCTATATAGTAGAAATGGGAATGTTGGTGTTCCCTCAAAATTTGTATGTAAGAACTGCAAAGAGACAGTATTGGTGAGGTAGGGCCTTCGGGAAAGAAATTGGGAAAGCTGTTCTCCTTACCAAAACACTAGTGCTCTTAGAAGAGATGTTAAAAAACTATGTTCTGTACCTATTGCCTCCCAACTCATGGGACGTAAAAAGCAAAGGAAATTTATAGGACTCTGATGTCTCCTGAAACTTACAAAATTCATAAAACTCCTCTGGAAGATAATAAAAGCAGTAACGATTGTTTGGGAGAATGGCCTCTCCAACATGCAGAGCTACCCATAAGTTATGCACAGAGCTTCAGAGATACAGCTTTCGAGAATGATCATCCATGATCATCCATTGATGATGCAGCTGCTACTGAGTCACCCATGCTCCTGTAATAAACACTTCGCCCACATTCCTACAAGTAAACCAAATGCGACCCATTGGGCTAGATTTGGGTGAACTGTTTCTTTGGTCAGCTATTGCTTCCCTGTTTGGAGTGAACAGATGTTTGCTTATTTCCCCCCAGGAAAAGTCACTCACAACCATCTTCCTACCTTTCCACTTTTGCAGTGATTTCTTGAGGCTGTGAACCTTACTCCACTGAAAAAGCTAGACAAATTGTTTTGCTCCCTTTTCTACCATGTGAGAGAAGACACAACAAGAAGGTGAAATCTCTAAGGAAAAAGGCTTTCAGTGCTGTGGATTGGATACGGTTTGTCCCCTAGGTCTGTCCCCTAAAGTGTTGGACATTCATACCTCAGCATGTTAAAAGATGAAGCCTTAAAGATAGAAGATGATTTGGTCCCAGGGTACCATCAGAAGTGATTCCTGTAGTTCTCAGAACAGCTTAGTTCTCATGGACACCAGATGGTTATAAAGCAATGCCATCCTGTGCTTGGTCCCTTCTCCAAACAATTATTTCTCTTTCTACTTCCCTGCCATGTCTGTTGTGAGCCAGGGATCATTCACCAGATATTACCCATAATGTTTAAATTTTTTACCATCAGAATAAAATGCCACGTAAGTGTCTTTTCATATTAAGAACTTAGTAAGTACCGAGCCAGGATTCTGCAACACTAAAAGAAAACAATTGTGAGACACTTACCAGACACTGAGTCGGGTGGTACCTTCATCTTGGACTTCCCAGCTTCCAGAACTGTGAATAATAAAATTTTAATACTTGTAAATTATCAGCTATGTGGTAATTTGTAATAGTAGCCAGATTAGAATAAGCCAAAAGGTTAGTAAAATATAAATGCTTAACTTCAGATGCAAAGCAGGATCTCTTCAGTAAGAAACAAAAGCAACCAGAAATAAAATCTCTGAAAATGGATCCATCAAAGTTAGGAGTTTCATTATCAAAATATACAACAAACAAATATACACATCAAATTGTGAAAAATTGATTCCATATATAATTGTAAAAGATCTTATAAATAAGACCATTCATAAATACTTAGGGAAAAATAGTGACACAGAACCATGAGCTAATAAAGCCCTAACGAGGGATTAAAAAAAGAAAAGAAGCCCTGAAAGCTAAAAACCTTACAAAAAGCTACAAAGACACCTCAATGAAGCACTACATCACTGACCAAAAACCCCTCACAGTCTGACAGTGCTAGTTGTTGCCTAGATTGAGATTATTAAAAGTATCTGGTAGAAAAGGGGATACAATGGGTACCAGTATTCACTTACATATATCAGTATCTATATATAATGATGCCCTTAATGACAGTATTTAGAATTGATAAAAAACTGTAAATATTTAAAACTTCTACCAGCAGTAACACAGATAAAAGTATGCATACAACTTGTGTATAACAAGTAGAAAGATAACCCAGTCCTGTATGCTTACAAATATATTCCCTCTACATTTCTCATTACGTCACGCTTCAGTAAGCACACTACCAAGTCATGCCAAGTCTTCTCTTTCAATATATGCCTCCTTCTACAAATGCAGTCTTCGTATCCCAGAGAATCTATTATCAAATATCTCCAGAGCCTTGTTTCTTACCACATTTCCAATAAACCTTTTCTGGGCCTTCATCATTTTTTCATATGAATAAATGTAAGCAGCTAATGATAAATATGAATATAAATTTAAGGCCTCTCGTTATATTCTTCTTACAAACTGAAGCTAAACACACTGGTAGAAATGATACCTGAGAGCACTGTCTCTAAACCAAACCATTCTTATTAGATAGAGTATAAGAAAAGACAATGGTTACAATTTACTATGCACCAGTTATACGACAGTACTTCGTTTATCATAATATTAAAAGCAGCTGTTACTCCTGCCTTACAAATAAGGCAACTGAACCTTAAGAAAAGGTAACTCATAGAGCTAATAGGTAGGCAAGACAAGGTTTGATCTCATGGTTATATTGATTTTAATCATTATATTATTCTGCATAAATTCTTATGAAGGTCAAGTTTGGTTCTAAATGTTCTGTCATGGCCTACTCCCCAGCTTGGGCTTCTTCTTTTCTCTCTCCTCTACAACACTGCAGCACATATAATTCAACCAAGCCAGCTTTCCTTCCTTATTAACAGAAGGCCTATTATTATTATTATTATTGTTATTATTATTATTATTATTCAAGGCTGTAATATGGTCTGTTAAACCCATACATCCTGTCCTTCCTTGAAGTTGAGACTATCACTCACACAGTTCTGAGGGAAGAGATTCAATGGAAATCTCTAGGTGGGGCGTCTGGGAAAAGCTTTCATTCTATTGGCATGCAACCCTGGCTTACCTCATAGCCTGATCTGAAGAGGTATTCTAGATGGAACACCCCTCATGAAGCTGTGAGGTACACATGTGAGAATCAACGTCTCACACTTCAGGAGACAGATTTAAAACCCAGAGCCTCAGGATCTGAGGACACCCCGGTGCCCATCTGTGAGCGGCGTGTCTCCCATGCGTTCCTGGCATAGTTAATCATTGCTAAACCTAACATACATCCTAACAGCACTGAGACATTAATCACAGTGCAATTTCCTCAGTGTATGCTGACCTGGCACACATTTGCAGAGAAGAGAGATAATGATATAAATGCTAATTTAAAGATAAGCATGCCGACTGTAGCCATAACCAGAACAGTCTTAGTTTACCAGTTTTACAGATTCTGCCTGTGATTTAGCATTTGTTGGAAGGAAATCTACTTCCAAAATGGACACCACCATGGAGGGAAAGAAAGCAGTGGACTATGGTACAAATGAACTACTATTTAAATTTCTTAAAGCTCTATCTCTGTATTAGGCCAAACAGCCAAAATCTCAAACAAATGCACTCTGTGAGGTTGGTTTATTTAATTATGTTAAATGTCATTCTCTGCGTTGGAGCCAAGATGTAGGGAGGCACCTGATATTGACTAAGGTATGCATCAATTGCTGTTCTATGGAAAGTCTCCAAGGAGATGGACAAGCCCTCATTGGGGCAAAGAAAAGATAGTTTGGCTTTGTTTTGCTGATGAACAAAAATATCCTTACAGGCACTAGGATGAGTGGGCCAACCACTTCTGCTGGCTTGGCGCTTATTCGTTACAGGTTTTGTTCTGTGTCCTCAGCCTGTTAGATGTGATTATCACTCTTTTCATAAAACCAATAAAACCCATACATGTTGAGAGTTCTATCTGTTCTTACTGCAATGATACTGGGGTTTTTTTTAACCTTAAGTATGGCAATAAAACTAAAGGTATATTCTGGAGATCAATGTTTCATGGGTCCTAAACATCCCTGAATGGTTTTGTTGCGAATGCCAAGAATAAAGAGGCATGGGCACTCTTTAAATGAGCAACTTTCGGTGATTCAAAAAAGCAAAATAGCAAAACCACATATTCTTAAAGAGTGGACCTATTATTTTTTTTATTGATAAAGTGTGTTATTCCTGAACTGTCTCACAAACTCACTGCATTGTCAATCCACAATGTTGAGGGGGACTTAGGACAGAGAGAGCCTGTGCCAAGGACATTTGTATTTCTTCCCTCTTTCATGTGCCTGTAACTCTACATTTACTAACGAATTAGTTATGTGGGTATTAAGAAATAACAGAAAAAATGTATAGCTAAATAAAAACAATAAAAAAAGAAATTAAACTAAATTCTCAGAGAAGAGTTACAAGTATGGAAAACCAGGAGAAATCAGTGCTTTCCCAGAGTAAAATCCAGACAAAACCAAAAACACATTTAACCCAGACATTATCCAAGGTCAAGAGAACAACATGCTATTCAGAGTACAGTGTTACAAACACAGAATCATGGAAAGAACGGCGCTCTAAAATCAAGTATAAAAGGATATTCACCACATGGGTTGACTGTAGAGCTAAGTGAAGCAGGTCCCGAGGAAAGGCCGCTTTTGGAAACCACTGAAGCCACAGCAGGAGCCGATGCCATTGGTGTAGCGGAGGAGGCTGGGGAGGGTGGCAGTCCTTCTCCAGACTCCATGTCTGCAACAGAAGGAAACGCTCTATCAGGCAGGATCACTCAAAGAATTAGACACGTCTGTGCATTTTGCTCACTTTTTAAAAGGCATAAGGCGAAATGTGGACAAAATAACCTTATGGCTTAGAGTACCCCTTCCCAAACTCAAAGGAAGTTAAGGCTTCCTTTCTCATGGGACTGGGCAGGAGTGAGCGGACTTTCACTCCCATGAAACACATCTGTGTTTTGTGAAGTGGGTAGCAGTGTAGGGAGTGAACCCTTACATGAATAGCAGCTGGGAGTTTCTGCCTCTCAGACTTTAGAACTCTCTCCTTCATAAATCATTCAGTACTAGATATTGTTATAGCAACAGAAAGTGAAATAAGATGAACATTTATGAAGCAAGTTTAATTTTATTTTATTTTTGAAACAGGACTGTGCCTAAACTCATATTCTCCTACCTAAGTCCCACAGCTAGGACTACATGAGTGTATCCCTGCAACTCAGCTTGAAACAAACTAAACATTAGGTACACCACACATTTTCTTATCTGTCTTTGTCCCTTCTCCCTTAGTTCCAGACATGTTGCTAGGCCCAGCATTTAAGTGGTCCTAAGAACTCTGCCAACTGAGCTTCCTTCCTGCATGGCCCCACATTGCCTTTTTTGCTATTTTCAAATGCACACTGTGCTAAATTACAGGTTCTGTAATTTAAATCTTTTACAAGTTTACTCTTGAGACCTCAAGAGACCTAAACATGAAAAAATAATCCAAGAGCAAGCAAAGCACTGGTTTTCATACTGCTCAATAAATAATCTATTCGGGGAATATTCTTTTCTATCCAAAAGATTAAGTATTCCTTTGAAATGAAATATTTGTAGGGAAGGTTATTCTAGAAATACAAAATAGATATATGGGAATATTAACAGAGGATTTGAACAAGACTTAATGTCTGCTGATCAACTAAACCATGGGAATAATCTATGGCTTTAAATATCAACTAAGCTTAGAGATTTCTAAAAAGGATACAAAGATTTGAAAAATATAGACCAACAATGTCTGATTAAGTAACCCTACGCAAGATACTCAAAGGACAAACAGGAAACAGGAAGCTTTGCTTGGCGCAGAAAGACAGTTAACATTCTAACAGAAACAGTGAGGGCTGCTGTGGGAAACAGCGGCAACCATGGTAGGGAACCAAAGAAGCAACATGCCAAAGTCCTTCTGTCCCATATAAAACGTGTAAGCGGTCTAAGAAATGCGCTGAGGAAGAGTCAGTCCATATGTAACAGAGGGAAAAACAAAGGTTCTAAAGAATAAATGATTACAAATAAAGAACAGCATACTTAAAATTCTGCCTTTGTCATGGTCACTCTAATATCAGGTTTGTATTTCTAATATTACAATTTCCTGGCTAAGAAGTTCTCAAAGACACACTAAAATGTTCTTAAAGAAATGAATAACATAGAAAGGATACTCGTTAGCATGTTACAATTGCAAACGAGTAACAATATATGTCCATTAATAAGTTTGAACTCACAGCTCTTTTAAAAGAATAAGGTGGAGATCTGTGTTAACCGGTTAAGTGAAAAGGACAAGGTCTAGTCAGTCTAGTCTCATCTGTGCTCAGGATAAGGGGGTGGAGGTATTCTACTGTGTACATATTGACAATGTTTCTAGAAAAAAATACGAGAAATTGTTAACTGTAGGAAAAAGGAGCAGGTACGTGGAGTCTTCACTGAAAGAATTAGCTTTCATTGTCCATCTTTTCATACCATTTCCATGTTTAACCAGGTTCTCGTATTGATGACAGTTAAATCAATAAAAGGAGAATGGTTTGTTATTGCTGGAAATTACCCTTTAAATAACCCATAGTTGGTCTAGTCTAGCGGTCTCCATTTACTTCTGTAATGTGTCACTGTGAGACTTTAATAGGAAATCACATTAAGTAGTGAAATGAAAATTAAGCAAAGTCTGGTCAAACGAAGCTATGGTTCTGCCAGGATGAGTACAGAATTCAACCAGGAGACCAAAATAAAACAAAAAACAAACAAAAAAACAAAAACAAAACAACAAACAAACAAACAAAAATCCACAAAGCTGTTGGTACAATTTGCTACAAATCTCAATTGGGACTATGGCAGTTTGAAGATACAAATCTGATGAAAATTTTTGTGTAATGGTGTCTTCAATTATGAAACTGATCCACATATGAGCTAAGACTCTGGTGCTCTCTATAGAGGGTTGACATGAATATGTTCCTTCTTCTGCCCTATCAGATCCAATTCATCTCAATTTTACTTGTACTGTGAATTTGAAATTGATCCAGTTTTCTCCATCACTATAGCTATCATTCTTATCTATGCCACTAAGAACAAAGATCCAGCAAAGAAGAGTATATAAGCAGAGTCTGAGTGTTTTTGTTTTCTTTAGTTTGGTTTGGTCAATAAGCAGGGATCAATTTCCTTTTACTAGTGGTGATGACGTCTCCATAGCCAGAAAATAGTTGTGACAAACTATGAGATCCGTCAAGCTTGGAATATCAACTGACCCTCATGAGAATGTTAGTCAATCCCTCCTCTTCTCTGGCTTCTGGGAAAACTCCTAATTCTATTTACAAATGTACCTACATCTTCCTTACTAAGAAACTGTTCTTCATAAAGCAATTATTGATAAAAATATATACATAAATAATCAATGAACTTATAACACAGCAGTTACATATAAGACGAAAATATAAAATCACTGACAAGACCCACAAAGCTTCTCCATTTGCATCATAAGAGACAGACAGACAGACAAGACAGATGAGGCTGTTTGATTAATTCAGCATTCTTGGCCAAGCAAGTCTGAGTATAACATGTAATGGAGCTACAGACACACTTGTCATGGTAAAGGTATGGTTAAACAATCTTACCAATAATCTTTAGAAACAACTAAATGAAAATTCTGTTTTATTTTGCAGTTTGGAGCATAGAACCCAGGGTCTCATGCATAGCAGGCCAGAACTCTACCCTAGACCCTATTTCTTTAGAAATTTTAGTCCTTTAGTTTGCAGGCTAAAATGAGAAAGCTGTGGGTTTATTTTTTACCCTTTGAATTTTTCATTTATACATATTTTTAATAAACTGAAAAGAAGTAAAATGAACTCACCATTATTTTAGGTGAACGTTTGGGAATAAAATGAACACTTATGAGTTTAAAACACAGTTCAAAAACAAAGCAAGTTGTTATAAACAGAACTAAAAATAAGACAAATAGAAGATGGAAAATCATCAAAAAGAAGTAGGAATCAGGGGCTGGAGAGATGGCTCAACGGTTAAGAGCACTAGTTGTTCTTCCAGAGGTCCTGAGTTCAATTCCCAGCAACCACAAGGTGGCTCACAACCAACTAAAGTGGTATGTCATGCCGTCTTAAGGCATAAAGCCAATAGAGCACTCTTAAACATAAAATAAGTAAATAAATAAATGTTAAAGAAAGAATTATCCATAGGTACATATATGTACATGCATCTGCACTAAATCATGGGGCTGTGAAAGGTGAACACAAATATACCATCACTGAGGAAAGGACTCCTACTGCATTGAAACACAACCCTGTTAGCACTGCCAGTACCAACACTGTTTAAATCTTACCACTATCACAACGTTCTTTATTCAATGTTTTGTACCACCACTATGCAAAGTAATTTCATTTCATTATTTTAATTAAGGCAAATGAATTCCAAGTGTAATTATTATCTTCAAACTGTTAATTTTCACAAATAAGAAAACATAGGCACAAGAAGGTTAATAACTTGCCATACACAAAATAGGTCATAGACAGAGTTTTTCTATGACTGGGGTAGCACACACTTACAAGGCTGGTCTGACACAGCAAAACTATGTCAACAACTAGAGGGGAAGGGCACGGGCTCCGCAGCACAGTGTGAAGAACCACCCGCCAGCACCCTCTTTCACAGAGAACCATTTTGATTTCATTTGTGCTAGAACACAATTAGAATGCCACATTCGTTCTGGACACTGTTTTTTTTTAAATATATACATACATACATACATACATACATACATACATACATACATACATATAAAAGGAAGCTGTGATCAGTCACTATAAATATTAATATGTGGCAGAAAGACAGTTGAATGAAAAGATAAGTGAGGTGTGGGAGGGTGGGTCAGTCATAGAGGTTAGCTTAGCTTGTGCAAAACTCTAGGTTCATTTCCAAGCACCTAAATAAATAAGGAAAATCTAAAAGTATGTAAGTCTCTGATACAGCCTTTGTTTTTCTTTGGTTTTTTGTTTTGCTAAACTACTTATAATGGTCCATTTAAAAACAAAAGCTTAACCATGAAAAAAGAAGCTGCTGGGCGTTGGGGTGGGCACCTTTGATGACCTGGTCTACAGGATGAATTTTAGGACAGTCAGGACTACACACTAAAAAAAAAAAAAACCCTATCTAAAAAAACAAACAAACAAAAAAAACAAAACAAAACAAAAAACTGGAGGAGAAGCAGCAGCAGCTAACAAATTACGAAAATATTAAGAAAATTTCTATAAGCAATAAAGCTGAAAACGTAAATGCTTAAAACTGCTAGCAATCTTATTTTCTAGTGATGAAATGGAAAAGGAACGTAACTAACAATTAGAATGAATTAGTTTTAAAAGTAAATACATTAGCTGGGCAGTGGTGGCGCACGCCTTTGATCCCAGCACTTGGATCTCTGTGAGCTCAGGGTCAGCCTGGTCTTCATAGCTAGCTCCAAGACAGCCAGGACCACAAAGAGAAATCCTGTCTCAAAATACTAAATAAATAAATAAAAATAATTTAATCAATAACCACTAGTCTATGTCACAATATGCAACCAACAGTTTCAGAATGATAATAGCATAACTAATACAATAAATACAGTCTTTTGGAGTCTCAGAATATATTGTACTAGGACATAAAATCAAACTATACTCCAAAACCACAGAGAAACCCTGTCTCGAAAAACCAAAATAAATAAATAAATAAATCAATAAATCAATAAATAAATAAAATAAAATCAAACTATAATATCCAGAAATTATTTAAAATAATCCTCACTGTGGACTACATGTAAAAATAGGCCCCCTCATTACAATTTACTGCAGTATTTAAGGACAGAATTCAACTACAGACAGCAGGAATTTTTTTGTTTTTAACACAAATCAGTGTGCCAAGAACAACATACAACGCTGGCAGTGCGGCTCAGTATTGCCTAGCACACAAAGATTATGGATTCGATCCCTTCACCATCTCAACAGGTGTGAGACTGACACAATCCCAGCTCTTTCAAGGTAGAGGCAAGAGGATCCGAATTTTAAAATGACTTTCAGTATACAGTAAGTGCAAGGCCAGTCTGTGTAGCACAACACTCCACCTTCTTAGGCAACAAAACAACACAATACAACAACAACAACAAAATAAACCAAGCAGTACGTACTTGGTTTATTACGTGTGTGGTGGCTCACAAACGTAATCTCAACACTTAGGAGGCTAAAGCTGAAAAATTGCCATAAATCTGAGGCTTGCCTAGGCTACAAAGGAAAACTCTTCCTCAAATAACAAAATACATCAAATTAAAACAAAAATAACTCAAAAACATCCTATTATCCAATAGGATTATTATCAATCGCATGCATAAATTTAAGATTAAAATTGAGTAACTCTGAGACGAATCCGTAACATGTCAAGAGTTTACTGACAATCACATCCTCACTGGAAATACCACTGTAGAACACACTGGCCTAAATGACTGACATCCTGCTTAGCGAGGAAGTCTGCTATATATTAAAGAGACTGGTAAGGCTGTCAAAGAGTTAATGGTAGTTTGGGGTGGGTACTACCTTATTCAAGTTTTCCTGAGAAATATTGATGCAGGAAATGATCTGAATCAGCAGTCATCAGCAGTTACCTCTATGACAAACCTGCAACAATCACCATGCTCTATGTTTCCTGTGATGAGAGCATTTGGCCATTATCAAGAGGTAGGAAAGTCACTCAGAAAGTACTATCAAGGAACCTAATTACATATTCCATCATTTCTCAAATGCTTTCAACAAGACATCCCTAGTAAAAACCACACAAAAAAAAATCTGTGCTTTGTGCAACACTGTTATATCACTACAGGCTGGAAATTTTCACAAGGTGACAACAGAGGAAAGATCCAGAAGCAGCTAGCTCACACTTTAGAACTGTCTGTTCACAAAGCCTTTCCATATAAGATCGTACATCAGAATTCCAGGAGAATATCCTTTTTAGGAATATTTTTTTATTTTTTTGAGATTATGATATAATTACATAATTTCTCCCTTCCATTTTCTCCTCCATACTTCCCATATACTCTAGTTCTCTTTCAAATTCATGGCTTTTTCTTTAATTGCTATTACATATACATGTGTGTGTATTGCTAAATACATAAATACAATGTGCTCAGCCCATATACGGTATATATATACATATATATATGTATATATATATATATATTCCTATTGGTCAAGGTAAATATGTACAAAATACTGGCTACTAGTCTGAGCACTGGTTACCAACCCTAGAATTTAAGACCGAGAAAGCCATTGACTAAACAGTCACAGGCATAATAATGGATTAAAATTTTTGAGTTAAACATCACCCCTTAGAAATCATGAAATCTACATAGTGGGATCTTTTCACCCCTTAGAAATCATGAAATCTACATAGTGGGATCTTTTTTTTTTTTAAAGCACCAATATATTCTGGGTCATTGCTAAAGACCACTGGAAACTATTGATCTGTCTAGATTCTCAGTAATTTGTGTTTTTATAGGGAAGAGGAAAATATCTTTTACTTTCTGATTTTGCTTGTTTGTTCTGAACGAACAAGCAAACACATCAAGGCTGTGAACTGGAGATAAAAGTTAAACAAGAGTGGTGAGCTATTGCTGAACTTGAGTCCCATGCCATTAATGGGAGCCTGTATCCTACACTGCCTAGATGGCCAGGAACCCAAGACTAAAAAGCCTTGAAACCCAGGGAAGAACCAAGCACAACAGGCAGATAGGCAGGCAGGCAGATTAGATAGACAGACAGACAGACAGACAGACAGACAGACAGACAGATAAACAGACAGATAAACAGACAGATAAACAGACAGATTAGCAAGAGTGGACAGGCATCCAGGATAAGGCAGTTAAGCAGGGTTACTTCATGATTTCTGCCTCCAGGTTCCTTCCCCAGAATCCCTTGATTATGGGCTGTAAGCCGAAATAAACTGATTCTTCTCCAAACTGCTTTTGGTCAAATGTCTTTCCCCACAATGTATCAGTTTTAATCATATGCATACCCAATTATGCATAAGAGATAAACAGAGGATGTTCCCTAAATGCTTACTTGAAGACACAAGTTGATCCTAATTCACATTCATCCCAAACAATTCAGGTGGGCTTGGGTTTCTTTCATACTCAGATAGATTGGGAATATATCTGAGAAACTCTCTTACTACGATGGTTGTTAGGGGAGGAGACCCTTACCCCATTGTCCAGAGAAGAATATGTATTCATATATGTGAAAGCAAGGAGCTGGGCAGCTAAGGAGATTATCAGAAGTATGGACTGAGTAACTGAAACCAAGTATTGTCAAGTCACTAAATTATTGTCTCTGCTTCCCTGCGTCAGAACCTACACAGCTTTCAGTCTCTATGAATTTATTTATTCTAGATAATTTACATAAAAAGAATTACACAGTGATCATTTCTGAGACCTAAAACCATATTTCAAAGTTATTTCATATTATAGCATGTATAATACATTATTCCTTTCTATTGGTGAATAATATTTCATTTTGTACCCTACAACATTCACCTACCACTTAATAATCATTTGGATTACTTTTAGATTTTACAAACAGTGAATATTACATAAGCATACAGTGTCTATGTAGATAAAGAAACAGACTGACATGTAAGAACAGAATTGCCGGGTCACATGGTCTCTCTTATGCTTAGTCTTCTAAGGAGCCTAAGAATAAAACATCCTTTCAAGGTAAGAAGCAGAACCTTCTGTGAGCACTTAAAGTACCAGTTATTTTGTAGTCATAGTAGGTGTGCTGTCTGGCTAAGTTACCAGGTCACATTAACTTTAATAATTTCTTAATAATTTAATTAAATTTAACAATTTAATACAGTATTTCTAAGGGATACCTTCAGAACCTTCTCAAGTGTTACACAGCTCACTTTTAGAATTATTTACTGCTGGTTAGTACTTGTCTTACTTTACTGAAATACTCAAAACATTTTATAATAGTTAATACCCATTATATCCCTGTGTTTTTCTGTCAAAGGATGGCCCATATATTCAATGCAGGTCTTATTATAATGGATTTAGGTGTAGGGTATGCATATGAAGTGTGTCATTTTGTTTTTGATACGCAGGATTGAACTCAAGGCATTAGGCGTGCTAGGTAAATACCACATCCCTATTAGGACTTCACATTAAAATTCATCTCTGAGCACAGTAACATAAGGTCTTAAAGCTTTCAAATACAACCTAATGGAATTCTAATACGTGGGAATATCAGTCGGGGGCAAATGTATGAAATGCAGAAAATAATAAAATGAAAAAGAAGATATTTCAAAGGGTAAGTTAAAATATATTAAAATTGACAGTTTGTGTGAAAATAATCAATGTCCAAAAGGAAACAATCAAACTCCTCTCTTGAACCCCATAAAAGGAAGCTCCAAACAAGAGGAGTTGAGAACCCTTACTCACGTGACCCACTGTCAATCTTGACACTGTATCCCTTCCTAATCTGCACTACCTCTTTCCTTTGAATAAAGTTCTCTTGCCAGTTCTGCCCATCTGTATGAGCCCTTATTTTCAGTTCCGTGGAAAAAAAGGTCAAGAACCTACAAACACCAATCCCAATCCAGACCACAGTAGCAGTTCCTTAGAGCTGTGTGTAGGTTGGGAGAAAATGAGGAACTGGGCAACTCTGGGTGATGATAAAATATTTAAGTGATTGAATTGATAGATGCACTAATCTGTGAATACGCTAAAAAATGAATGATATTTGAGATGGTAACGCGTATGATACATAAATAAGATTTCCATAAAGCTGTTGAAACAAACATTTTGGCTCTCTCTCTGAGAGTGTATCATTTGACTTTATTGATTCTGGACTCTGTTCAAGACTGAATGTAGAGTGCCTATAACTTTTCATGTGTGACACACGGAAGTCACTCTCAGGTACTCATTTCTTTAATTAATCTTCCATCATCATGTTGTAAGCATTCAAATAACAAAACAAAAGCCACCTTGCTAAAGCTACATGAGCCTAGTTTAGGGACTAATTTGAAGTCTGGCACCTGCTAGACCTGTTTCACAACCTCATTCCAACAGTCACGTGACTGGCCATGCTGCTATAAAGGGAGCTGCAAGCTTCAGATATTAAGAATGCTCCAGGGTGTCTTTGTCTATACCATCACTCAGTATTATTGTAAACACTTCAACCACTTTGGGGGTTTCCTCTAACCCCCACATCTCCTTTTTTTTTTTTTTTTGGTTTTTCGAGACAGGGTTTCTCAGTGGTTTTTGAGCCTGTCCTGGAACTAGCTGTTGTAGACCAGGCTGGTCTTGAACTCACAGAGATCCACCTGCCTCTGCCTCCCGAGTGCCACATCTCCTTTTTTAAAGTCTTTCATACAGCCAGTAGTGATCCTGACTTTTTTTAAAAGCAGTAACCTTTGATAGAACACTGATTCTGCCACCCTCTTATTTACACTCTTTCAATGTTTCTGTATTCTCTGCAACACAATTAAAAATTCCAAGTCGTTGTAAAAATAGAAAGCTCTCTCACTCTCAATCTGATACTAGAAGACAAAATTTCTTCCTATTCCCCCTCTAAGCCACACTAGACACTCACAGGCTTGCAAAGTCCTTCCATTCCTTGCTGAATGGACCTGTCCTCACATTCCAGGCCTTCAAGAACTGGAGAACATTCTGACTCACAGGAAATCTGGTTCCTCATCTTACTCTTGCATATTTCTAATTAAGTCACGTGGTGTTCAGGTATGTGGCTTTCTACCAGCTGAGACCTTGAGAAGTAGAAACTATTGTCTTCCTTCGAGCCTTGAGCTTATAAAATTTCAGTTAAAGGCTTAAATGAAAATATATGACAATGACTAAAATTGCAATTTGCAAAGTATACACATATTCTCATTTTACCTAACAACAAATCTAGAGATAGGTAAATCGGGTATTTTTTTTCCCAGTTTTCAGATGTGCAATTATTGCTGGTAACAGTAAGCACTTATTCTGAAGCAGGTCCGTGGTCTACATTCCTGAAACTGGACATAGAGCTCACATCATTTGCAGATTTATTCAATCAAAAGAGATGGATGACTGCTACCTAGGGAAGAAACTGGGACGTGATTATAAATTACTATTGTTGTTGATCTCACTATGTAGCCCCAGCTGGCTTCAAGTTTCTTGCGATTGCCTTGTTTCAGATTCTTGAGTGCTGGGATTACAGGTATAAACCAGTAGGCCTAGTAGTGACTATAAATTTCTGAAATCTGGGATGATAATATTGGTGACAAGGTACCCAGCGTGTATACAGCTCCTCTGACAAGCCTCCTCTGAGTTGTTTTGCTGTTTGATATGAAAGAGAGGTCGCTGTGCCTGTTGTGTTGGATTTGGCCATTCTGTTAGCAACGTCTGCACAGAAAGCAAGTACTTATGCTTTTAAAAAATAAAAACACTATATATGTGTAGGTGTATATATACACATATGAATGTTATAGGATATGGCAAAGCCATGTAAATAGATATTCTACCATCAAGGCTTAGTAGGTTCTTTGATATAAAAGGGGACAAGAAAGATGGCTTTGATTGGTAAAGCAATTGCCTTGTAGGTATAAGGACTGAGATTGGAGTGGTTGTTTATAATCTCAGTGCTAGGAAAATGGAAACAGGAGGATGTATGGGGCTCACTGCCCAGCCAGTGTAACCTAATTGGTCAGCTCCAGATCAATGAGAGGCTGTCTTGAAAAGAGATGGCTGGTCTTAGTGATGATGATGCCCAAGGTTGTCCTCTAACTCGTGTGTGTGTGTTTGAGAAAACACGCGCGTGTGCGCGCACACACACACACACTTTATATATACACATACATACATACATACATACATACATACATACATACATACATGTGTGACTCTTGTGCTATTGCCCTCTTTAAATTTTCTATTTTTAAAAAGAGAGAAAAATAGTCAGATGGACAGACGGATTTATAGAAACTTTTTAATTTTTTCTGATTTTTTTTAAAGACTTACTTGATTTTGATTTATGTGCATATACATGTGTCTGTGTATATACCATTTATGTGCAGGTGTCCATAAAGGCCAGAAGAGGGTGGAGATAGTTATAGGAAGTTATGAATTGACTAACCTGGGTGTTGGGAACCAAATCTGGGTATCCTGAAGAGCAACAGTTCTTAACCAATGAGTTATCTCTCTAGTCCCCAAATCCTTATTTTCTTGCATGATCAACAATCTCTCAGTAAAAATATATAAACATTTTTACTTAAATATGTATTCTGTAGGTTATTAAAAGTACTTAGTCTAATACAATTCTTTACTCAATAGAGTACTTGTGTTCTATCTATCTATCTAGAAAAGAACTACATTGATTACAAGAATTACCTATAGAAATATCAACACAGCTGGGCAATGGTAGTGCATACCTTTAACCCCAGCACTCAGAAGGTAGAGACAGGCCAATCTCTGTGGGTTCAAGGCCAGCCTGCTCTACAGAGTTAGTTCTAGAACAGGCTCCAAAGCTATAGAGAAACACTATCCCAAAAAACAAAACAATGCATATTCTTACATAAAGAGTTCCTAGGGGGATGAGTAATCCAGACTCAGTAATCACTGTCTGTAAAATACTTCACCCAGATTAGGATCGTGTACAACCAGAATGCTTCATTTTTGATAGCATCACTGTAAGCATTAGCCCTTTGTCCCCATACACATTTGATAGCATCACTGTAAGCATTAGCCCTTTGTCCCCATACACATTTGA
>NC_022011.1:71467239-71475662 GCF_000317375.1 Microtus ochrogaster
CCCCTTGTCCCCATACACATTTGATAGCATCACTGGAAGCATTAGCCCTTTGATAGCATCACTGGAAGCATTAGCCCCTTGTCCCCATACACATTCTCACACACTTAGCAGATGCAGCTGCTTTTCTTTTTCTCTTTTTCCAAAGATATCTAAAACAACAATTCTGCTTGGTATTTTTCATAATTTGTATTTTAAATTTTACTTATTAATGCTTACATATCTGTGCATGCTATGTGGGTGCCCAGGGAGACCAAAGTGGAGTGTCAAATGGCCCTGGAGTTGGTTGTGAATCCTGATCTGGGTGCTGAGGATGGAACACTAGTCCCTTGCAAGAATAGCAAGCACTTTTCTGTGGGGCCATGGCTCCACGCCCTCCATGCTTTCTATATAATACTGGGTTCATAAGGTGAGAGTTTTTTCAACTGAAGCATGGCAATTCTCAAAAGGCTAAACATAGTATTACCACAAGAACTAAAAGTGAATTCATGAAAAGATACTATCCATTGCCAGATAAATGAATGATATACAGGTATAGATCATGCTTCTCTTATTTACATAATTGAATCATATAAAGTAATGAGGTTCTGAATATTCTACGAGAGGGATAATCTTTGAAAACTTTGTGCTAACTAAAATAAACCTGCCCAATAAATCCATACATACTATAGGAATGAGAGATTTATAAAGACAAAAGACAGATTACAGATAGTAGGACTGAGATGTTACCGCTTGATGACTTCAAAATTTGGGGGGGGGGGCGAGAGAACATTTTGGAAATAATATGAATACCTGCACAATCCTGAATATGACCAATGCTACTGAATCACATATATTAGATGGTCAAGGAGCCAGGCGTAGTGGCACAGCCTTTAACTGAAGCATTTGGGAAGCAAAGAAACACAGATCTCTGTTCTATGGTAGCCTGGTCTACACAGCAAATTCCAGGCCAGTCAGGGCCCTATAGTGAGACTCTGTCTCCAAAAAACAGGGAGGAAATGTTCAAAGTTGGTAGTAGGAGATATATGCCACAGTGGTAGAGCACTTCCCTAGAACACCAACAAGCAAGAAAAACAAAAACAAACAAACAACTCCCCCCCCCAAAAAAACAGTCCAGATGGCAGGTTTTATGATAAATATTGTTTTTCTAAAATGATATAAAATCAAACTATTGCACTGTGTACTGTCGGGTGATCTGCTAGACAGTTAATTCCATCTCAGGGAATTAAACTAGTGCTGGAAGCTTTTTTTAGAGCTCAGAGAGCTCACTTTGGTTCGTTTAATGAAAGCGCCTCCTCTGGCATTCTATTTACCACATTTCCCTTACTGCCAAAGTGTTTTATTTATATAGCTCACTCCTTTAGCAATTAATCTTGGACCCTTTTTGAGATGCCCGATGTTTTAAAATTATTGTAACACATTATTATTTGATTATGCATTGCTTATAACACCAAGCAACTTGCTTAAGTTATCAAATCAATACTCATACTTAGTATTTGTTTGAATTTTATTTGCCAAAATATGTTCGTAGTAGCTCAGGCTGTCAAAACAGGATCTAATAACACACTACATGCAAAGCAACACAAAATTCAGTCCTACACTTCCACAAACACATTAAGTGGAAATTTCAACAACAAATGGTAAGGGAAAGCATTCCAGAAAAATTCATAAGATTTTGATTGCCCTCTTTTATTTGGTTTTTTTTTTTTTTTTGTTTTTTTTTTTTTTTTTGTTTTTTTTTTTTTTTTGGTTTTTTGGTTTTTCGAGACAGGGTTGCCCTCTTTTAAAAAATAAATAAATAGAGTATCCTACTGTATCTCAAATTGGCCTTAAATGAATTGCATCCTCGACTGGCCTCAGGTCTTAACGCAATTCTCCCCCGCACCCAAAGACATGGTTTCTCTGTGTTGCTTTGGAACCTGTCCTGGAACTGGCTCTTGTACACCAGGCTGGCCTCAGACACATACAGATTAAAGGGATTAAAGGCGTGCACCACCACCACCCAGAGGCAATCCTTCTAAATGAACCTCAGTGCTAGAATTTTAGGCATAAGCAACCACTTGGCTCTCATTTTCCCTGACTGAATAAAAAACAAGATGCTGTCAAAATAAGTATTTTTAAAATGAGCAATACATTGACATTTAGTGTGTTCACTGACATTTTCTATGCCTACAAAGAAACAATCAGCATATATAACCCTAATTCTTTAAGGGTTATTAAAAACCCTAAAAATTACACATAGTTTAAATACAATTATTTTAAAGATATTTTGGAGGACAACCAAATAATTTAAATAGCTTACTTAATGGTTATGAAGACATTAAAATAAATTATAGTTATAAAACGTGTTAGAGTATGACAATAAAAGAAGGTTTTAAAGAAAGGTGTTAAAAAGTTTGTTTGTTTGTTTAGTTTAGTTTAGTTTTTTGAGGTAAGGTTTCACTGTTTATCTCTGACTCTCCTGGAACTTGCTTTGTAGACCAGACTGGCCTCAAACTCACAAAAATCCACCTGCCTCTGCCTCCCACGGGCTGGAATTACAGGCGTCTGCCACTGACACACGGCAAATGAACTGCTTCTATTTCTTTGAAAAAATCTGCTTTATGTTAAAGTTAAAGACATGTACTTATAAAGTAGTCTCCAAAGCGAGCCCATTTCAACAGCAGCTCCAATACCAGCCTGTACTGAAACTCAACAAGGACAGTTCCCGTCTCCATCGAGAACACCCACAGCATCCTGACTCGTTTTCAGTCAGTCAAGCACCAGCCACACCACCAGAGGCCAAAAGCGGGGAGGCAAACAAAGCTGAGGTGTAAGCTGACAAAACACAAGTTCAAACATCTTTATTGTTTACGAAGTCCTTACACCCTTAATCTCTGAGATCTCATCATTTTCAATGACTGAATTATGATTTCTAAGGTTACAATGTATTAGGAAAAGAAATGAAGAGACGATGACGACAGCTTAAGTTTGTCAAACATCTACTCTGTTGAGCACTAGAAAGGGGACTGTGGGCAGGAGAGGAGGGACATCTGGGACAGGGAAACCATGGGAATTCCTAAAGACCAACAAACGGCTTGACTTCCATGACCATGACCGAGAACCCACAAGCTTGTCCTGAAGAGAGTCCCTGCATGACAATACACGATGGAAACTAAAGTCCAAAAACTTTCTTGATTCTCAAAGAAAAAATTTTGGGTTTTGTTTTAATTACCCTCAAGAGTATACATTTTAAAATAGAGAGTATGATTAAGGTTCTAACTAATCATGAAGGGCTCACAGTTAATAGTCTCTCCTCACTTTCTCCCCATGTAAAATGAGAACACTATCTACCTTGCAGCACTATGTTGACAACCAACAGCTAAGGCACTCAGGTACAGGTCATGACCGGTCACTAAAATAATACAAAAACCTAACTAATCAGTATATTTAGTTCTGTGACATAAAGTTTTATTACATTTAAAATAATAATAACTGAGGCTGGAAAGATGGTTCCCAAGTTGGGAGTACTGGTTGTTCTTCCATAGGACCTGGGTTCAATTTTCACCAACCAAGCCCATAACTGTCTATGACTCCGGTTCCAGGGAATCTGACTCCTTCACATAGACATACATGCAAGCAAAACACTAATGCACATAAAATAATTTTTAAATAATCATCATCATAATGATAATACTTTGGGGGTGACTGGAGGCCACTCTAGCTATGTAAAGAATACAAAGCCAAGGTGTACTAAGATTTTATAGGGAACACCTGTGAGTTTTAGCAGACAACATCTGTTATGCTGAGATAAGTCAAATTCATTCTTCAGTATCAATTTAGACTTTATCATCTAGGTGAAGCCTTCCTACATCTCTCTTTGTACTTCTAGGTACCTCAAATGTACCCCATGGAAAAGTCCTGGTTCCTTATCCCTATCCAATCAAGCTCACCTGGAAAACCTCTCTATCTCACAGCTGGTGGACCCCATCATCCTTCTAGACATCTTTTCTCCCTCTCATCTGTGAACATCACCAAGAAATCTTTTCAGCTTCTTTACCTTTCAAAACATCCCAAGTTTAAACTCTACCAAGCCACTCCCTTCTGTTAGATGAAGAACTCTGTACCAATGTTCCATGACTACAGTCTATTCTCAACACAGTCAATAGAACGGTCCTTACAAAACACAAACTACATCTATGCAAACACCTGGTTCCATCAAGTCCTACCTGGGGTCTGAAAAGTCTCCTGTCAACAGCCTCCCCTTCCTTCCTACTCTCCCCTCTTCCTCACTCTCACCTCCAATCAGCCTCCATTTACTTCCTACGGTCATAACAGGCATGCTCCTGCCAAAGGCTTCTGCCTGGAAAGGTATGCGCATAAGATTACCTTGTCAATGGCCAATCACCACCTTGGTTGAGTCCCTCTAGACCCCAGAACAGCCATAAAAATTATCCTGCTCCCTTTTCTTTAGATTTCTTTCTTAGTAACATTTACAGTCTAACATGCTATATATTTTACAAATTATTCATTATAGTTTATCTCCACCTGAACTATATGATTCATAAAAGTAAACTTTCGGAAGGTTTATTTACTGTTATTTCCCAGGTATCTGGAATGGTCCAAAAGACATGGAAATTCAATGTGTAACTGAAGTAGGCTGGAATAGCTCGGTGGTAGAGTACCTGCCTAACGTTTTCTAAGGTCCTATCATCAAAACGTCAAGACAGTACTAACAACAACACTAATCTTCAATGAAAACAACACACTGACTATGACTTTATCCAGCGCACAGCACCGAGTGTGTTTACCTGTACTTATCGCTTACCACACTGCGCTATCACAGCCTAAGTGTTTCCTGCTTCTACTAAAACTGTAAACTGCAGAGACAGGGCTTTTGTTTGGCTTCCTACTATAAGTAATTTTACTTCTTACAATGTCTGACACCTTGGAGGTCCTTTATAATATTTGATAAATAAATCCATCTAAATCGACAGTGTGCACACCTTGATAATGAACAAAATATAAAAGTGCCTGCTTTTTTAAATCCTCTGTATGTCTCTGGAGTTCTGGATTTTGGGGTCTGTTGGTGTTTCTCACAAGACTCTGACACTGGCAAAAGGACCTTACTCACATTATTTAAATTCTCTACAATTATTTCTTCGGCAATGAAAATGGAAGCAATGATACTGTGCCTAATGTGATTAATATGACTATAAAATGATAAATTAGCTCGGCAGTTCCTACTTAACAATAAATGGTATCTATTACTTATCATTACAAAATTAAAGAGGCACTGCTGCAAATTTTATTTTGATAACGATATTAAACATCATATTTAAAACCTTCTGAGATACAGGAAAACTTATATTAAAAATTACGGAGTGAATTTGAACTTGATAAGTATTTTGAAAAGAAGGTACTTAAATTCTTTCAACACAAGCTAAATTATTTATATTCCCCCAGAATACTTTTAAATGTTTGCCTAGTTTTACATTCTATAATCTTCTTCAGAAGCTACATTTAATTTTTAATAATTTTAAAATGTTATCTCTTACATAAACAAAAACCTATGACTAAAGCTTAAATATCAAGATGATAATATTTAAATAACCTACACTTCCCTAGCATATAATATACACATTCTTCTCTATTCTATGAACAAGCTCGTCCTTAGAAATGTCAGAAGCATGCTTGGAACTTGACTGTTAATTATTGGTTTTCTACTTTGTATTTTATTCATGTATCCAACAATATTCATAATTCTTGCGTGAGGATGGTTTAAGAAAAACAGAGTTCTGTTTAAATGTGATGATCATTTATTTCATTGTAAAGCCATGAATCTCCCACTCTTCTATACACTAATAATACTAACACTCCTGGTGGCAGTTAGTTCTCTATTTTATAAAACACATCTAAAACGTGCTTCCTTTATATTTTGTACTGTAATAAATAAATGAACACATTTTACTTAATCACCTGGGTAGGAGACGAGAAAACGAGGTAAGCAGTTTAAACAACTGTCCCAAGGCCACAGATGGGGTGGCTGCCAGCTCAAGGATTAAAGCTAAGCGGTTCTTTATTCCTTCTTATGCTTTGAGTACTTAACATTCCTTTTATATCTCAGGGTCCTCGTAATTAATGTACGAAAACAATTTAGTAAGAATTAAAACATTTATCAATACATTATGTTAATATGTAAATAGAAATTCTTATATTAAAAAATAAATTAGAATCTATTCCAGAATCTAAAAACAATATGATTTACTACATGTTATTTCAGGATTTTGCTAAGAGCACTTTGGCAAGTGGCAGCTTACTATAACTTACCATGCTAATGGTTTTCTTAAGCTTGTTTCTGTAACCAAAATATACAGTTGGTATATGACATGGTTGTTTTTAAGATACAAAACAAAAATACTTTCAATTTAAAAAAAATATCCTCCAAACTTAAAACAGTAGTTTCTACTCAAAATATAAGTTCAAGCTCAGGAAATACTTCTAAAAGCCTCATCAATGAAAACACAGTGATACACAATACAGAAAACAGCAAAGGCTCTCGTTAGCGGGAGAAAGACATTCAGCACAACACTGGCAGCTTACTGTGGAGAGGGTTTAATCAGGAAGTAGCCATTATCCTTTCGATTCGGAGCAGAGGCAGAGGCAGCACTCCACAACAAGCCACGATATTTTCAGTCGAAAGGCTTGAAAGAATACTTACTATTGTATCCTAGCTCTGCTGACCCCAAAGGTCACAATATGTCTTTTATCAAGCGCTATAATGAAACCACTATTCGTTAGCATTTGCAACGCTCTGTTTGTTGAAACACCTAAAAATCTACCTACACAGCCTCTCTCTCACAAAACATGGCTGTCTTATTCAGAGATTAGCAATTATTGTAATGAGATACTGTCGGAGAGGGTCAAATAGTACTTCCTGCAGTTTACACATCTTGATTTCCTGGTAAACAAACTGAGAGGCAGGTGGAGCACTTAGCTCCCGGGTAACCAGAAAGCTCACATGACAAAACCAAGTCAGGTAAGGGGGTGGCTCAGGTAATGGTTCTTTTCTTAATTCTGTTTGTATTAGGGCAATCAGACTACTATATAAATATACAGCAATCTTGAAAAATATGGTAAGAATCAGAAGTTTACATGGGGTAAAATGATTCCCTACATTTTAAGCTCCTTTTTCAAAAATACAATAAATTTATAATAGTCACCTGAGCACTGAAAAAACAAGAATCCAATTGCTAATCTGAAAATTGCATTTCTTTGTTCTCAGTTTTTCCAACTCAATTTGCCTTTTCCCCTATTCCCCTGAAATTGTATGGAAGTTGATTTAAATTATCACTACAAAATCTAAAATCCTTAGCTTCCTCAAAATAAAAACAAGTTACTACTTTCAAAGTATCTAGGTAATTTTTAAAATCTGCAAAACTTGTACTCATCTTAAAAATCTCCTATTTATGGGCTGGAGGCATGACTCAGTCATTAAAGGCTAGGCTCACAACCAAAATTATAAAAAAAATCTTCTATTTCCTAAAAATATATTATACTAATATTATACTTCTACTCATGAATACAACATTTAATAATTTAATGCAGAGTAATTAAAGACCATTTTACAATATAAGCATATCAAATATTTAAGTCATTTGATTAATTTAAGCTTATATTAACTCATTTGCAAAATCTAATGTACTGAAAGAGGAAAAACAACAAAAATCAATACAAAAAATTCCAAATCCACCCGAACAGAAGACTATGGACCAGATGGACAGAATCTCAGAAATCTGCTCATAAATACCAACTGTGTTGCTTCAAAAGAGTATTGAATCACATTAACATAGTTGTTAACACCATTAATGCTTTTACCACAATGAAACTGTCAATTTTCAAAACACTGTAACTAAGCAGTTAAGAGTTCCAGCTAAAATTTGTAGTTGTAGTCAAATTCAGTAACACATATATCCTATTTTCACCAGCGTGCAAACATGGTCCTTAGTCCATCAGAAAAATTATAAATGCAATTCCAACCATACATGCAGTTTCTGGCTATATATTCATATGCCGAGACAAAACAGTTAAGTTGCAAGATTACTATTTCAACTATTTCAAAGGTCCATGACTGTGTCAGGTCCCATGACAGCTCACTTTTGGAAACAGTAAAGAAAACTGTGAAGAGGAAGAGAAAGTAAGTGTGATACTTTAGTCATTCAAAGCTGCTCCTGCAGCCACAGTCAGTGAGCTTTCCCACGAAGAGTTTATACTTCTGGGCTCAAGGGATGGGCCAGAGAGCGAGTGTGCTTGCTGACAACACAGAGGACCTGAATTGACCCCAGGACCAACATGGTGGAAGGAGAGAACTAATTCCCACTAAGCTGTTCTGGGTCTCTCCACAACAAAACACACGAGAGAGAGAGAGAGAGAGAGAGAGAGAGAGA
>NC_022011.1:71475762-71481348 GCF_000317375.1 Microtus ochrogaster
AAAAAAAAAAAAAAAATTTATAGCAATGATGAAAAAATTATGTATTTGTTGATCCCAGTATAAGAATGGTTTTGTGCCAAGTGGTGGTGGCACACGTCTTTAATCCCAGCACTTGGGAGGCAGAGGCAGGCAGCTCTCTATGAGTTTGAGGCCAGCCTGATCTACAGAGCTAGTTCTAGGACAGCTAGGACTGTTACACAGACCCCCCCCAAAAAAATGGGTAATATTTTTCTTTCCTCCTCCTCTTTTGGTTGTGTGTGTGTGTGTGTGTGTGTGTGTGTGTGTATGAACACCTTTGGGCATCTTCCTCAGTTGTTGCTATTACTATTATTATTATTTTAAGAAGTCTTTTTTTATTGTTGTTGTTTTGTTTTTTGAGACAAGGTTTTTCTGCATAGCTTTGGCTTTCCTGGGATTCACTCTGTAGATCAGGCTGGCTTCAAACTCACAGAGATCCTCCTGCCTCAGCTTCCTGAGTTCTGGGATTAAAGGTGTGCACCATCAGCAACCATCTCTTTCTTTTCATTTTTATTATGCTTTATTGAATTACATTTTTGGATATATCTTAGCTGCTTTCCTATTTCTGAGATAAAACAGCATGACAAAGGCAATTCATTTTTAAAAATTGCTTAATTTGAGGCTTAAAGTTTCAGAAGATTCAAGTCCATGATAGTGGAACAAAGTCATGGCAGCAGCACAGAGAGAGAGAGAGAGAGACACAGAGACAGACAGAGAGAGACAGAGAGACAGAGAGACGGGGGGGGGAGAGGGAGAGAGAGAGAGCATTCTGAAGAGACCTTATAGTTGAGACAAAAGGGACAGTGGCTGTACATAGCAGCAGTGACTTAGATGACAAAGGCTCTCTTCCCTTCCTCAGGTGCATTTCATCCCATCTTCTCACTCGGATACTTGCAAAGGGTACATTTAACATAGCTAACTGGAATTATGGGGGCTACAAAGACAAAAGCCTCCAAAAGAGCTCCCCCTCCCTGGCAAATCTAACCATACTAAAAGAGATCTAACAGCTGGATGAAAGGGCCAATGGGATGGCTCAGTGAATAAAAGAGGTTGCCACCCTGAAGGAATGGTCACAGTTTGATCCCTGAAACTCAGGAAAGAAGACCAGATTCCTCAAGTTTGCCCTCTCACCTTCACCCGTGCACAGTGGCAGGCCAGTGCCCCATAAGCACACACCCACATCATACTCACCCAGACTTACAATCACACATAGGAGCAAATAAAACCGTTCTACAATAAACACTACTTATGTCCCATCTTATGACAGAAGAACATGACATGGCTCACAACCAGTAGGAAAGAGAGTCTTTCCATGTAATTATAGATAAATAAGAAAACCAATGGCCAGATGTGGAAGCACACCTGCAGTCCTAACACTCAGAAGGCTACAGGAAGATACAGGTACTGTCTCAAAGTACAATGCGAGAAAAGTACAATGCAAGGTAAAGCTGAATATAGAAATGCTGTCGCTAGGTTCATACACGTCATGATACGAGGCTTATACCTCTAGTTAGCCAGCAAGAGAAGCAGACAATTTCCAAAATCCTTGCTCAAATCCGTAAGATGCCAATTCACAAACCCAAACAATTACCTAGTTCCCACAATGAAGACAAATTTGATATCTGATATTTCAAAAAAACTTTTCTCAGCAATTTTCAGAACTTACTTAGTTAGAAAAATGGATTTCCTATGTCATCGTTCTTTATAATTTCCTCAGCAAAAGCCATAGCCATAACATAATAAAAGACAATTGACTTAATAAGTCATGTGGCCAAAACAAATCTAATTTATCTCATTTAAATCCTTATATATTTTTATTAAATTCACAGGTTTTTTTTTTCTTTTTGATTTTTGAAATAGGGTCTCTCAGTAGCTACGGAGTCTGTCCTGGAACTCACTCTACAGACCAGGTTGGTCTTAAACTCACAGAGATCCACCTGCCTCTGCCTCCCGAGTGCTGAGATTAAAGGCATGCTCCACCACTGCCCAGCTAAATTCAGTTTCATGTTCCAAATTTAGTCTCTCCTACAGGCTGAGTACATTAGTATTCAGGGAAAGGTGTGGCTTCAGAAAGGCGGGAAGAAGACTTTAGGATGTAAATTCAAGTACTTCACAGAGAACTCCAGCCCCTCTTTCATCTATGGCCTTTCATGGGCTTGTTCCACTTGTCTGGCTGTGAGCGAAGCTATGATAAATTTTATTCCTATTCAGTCTGGCATTCCTAATTCTGGGAGACAAATCCATCTCCACATGGAGCCTGAACAAATTAACGTTTGTGTTTGGACATGCAGAGCTTACTTTGTTAGGTTACTGATCTGGGGACAGACAACAAAACGAAGTATAGAGAAACACCCAATTACATCATCAAAAAAAAAAAAAAAAAAAAAAAAAAGAAAACCCTGAAATATTACTCCCTGTCAACTGCTACATACCTGGATTAAATACAATTAAAATTCATCACAGCTACACTCTGATTTTCATGAGAAATAAATATGTAATAGCAAATCAAACAGCCACAGTGGAGTGAGTCTCTGTGTCTCGTAAAGATGCTAACTTTATGTCCTATGACTGCCCAGAGTATTTTTTTGCTTCCCATTGCTTCTCTCTCTCATCATCTCTCTCTCTCTCATTTGAGCCCACAAACCTTTTCTTCACCAAGTTTAATAATAAGTTCTAATAGCTTAGAACATTGCTCACAATGAATAGAACTCAATATGTAGCAAGCACCCTCAGTACAAATTAACTCAAAATGCTGCATTAATAACCTGTTGTACATATTGTAACATCCTGTTTCGTCAGTGTAGCCAAGATATTGTTAGGATTGCATTAAGTGAACCAAAAGGTCAGTTATTACCACACATATTTTTTGCATGTGACAAAACTAATTCGAACTTACACAAACCCAGATTCTCATGTGGGGACAATTTTTGAGAACAATTACCCCAAACCAAAGGACTTAGTAAAGTACTATCAAACTGCAAAATGCCTAAATGCCAGCTGTGTCCACTCCAATTTGATCCATGCCTATATTCACTGGCTGAAGGCACTCGGCCTGTCTGCACTGCTGTCTACTGTTCACCTCAAATGTAAAAAAGATTTCAGATCTATTTTATGAAAACTCAAGTTGTGATGCTCTCTATATACAATTTTTGCTATTGCAAAAGGTAGCAGCTTTCAGATCTTATCATATTTTGTTGCAATAAAAAAATCATTCCCAATATTCAAAAAGGTTAAACATATGTTTACATACCTAATAAAAAATTGAGTTTGTTATTCAATTAAAAATTATAATTACAAACCACAATCCAAGAGAACTTAGACAACAATGCGGGCACTAAGAGAGACTTACATAGATATAATCTACATGGGAAGTAGAAAGTAGAAAAAGACAAAATCTCCTGAGTAAATTGGGAGCATGGGGAACTTGGGGGAGAATTGAAGGGGAAAGAGGAGAGGCAGGGAGGGGAGCAGAGAAAAATATAGAGCTCAATAAATATAAAAAAATTATTTAATTAACATGTTTGCATTACTAGCCATCTTATAATTGCTTGCACTAGAGAATAGAAAACATTCATAATACAAATCTAAAGGTGTTTTAAAAACAAATTTACCAACAAAAGAATGTAATTCAATTTTCCTTCTTTTCCTTAACAAAATGGTAAAAGTAAACCAAAGAAAGATGTCCTTTCCAGTACCTAAGAGAAGATACACACTCAGGGTCTGTGAGTACAAGATCCATTTTGCTGCAGAGGAACAGACATTGCATAACAATGAGATCTGCTAATGAAAGCAACTATCAACCTGAAATACATGTGTATTAAACAGGGACTTCAGTGTCATTTTCTTTTTGCATCATTTGTTCCTTCTTTGGCCTTTTTTTCCCCCGACTGCTTCAGTATTTTTGCCCTTTAGATTGAAGAATTTACTGGGAACTCTAATATTATACAGCATTGCTTTTTATTCCCCACATTTATTTTTAATGCACTGCTTCATCAGCACTATTAATGTACCTTTAAAAAGAAAATCAATGGCTGCAACCAGAGAAAACATAAAAGGGTTACTTCTAAAGACAAGTTAGATCTGGTGGGAAATTAATGTAAATTCCATATGCACACTTTCAGTACAATGTGAATGATGAGTAAGAATTAAGAAATATTAATTAAATTTTTACTTTTAATAAGTCCTCTAGAACTTTCTACTACTGATAATTATTACATGTAATAATATAGGGCTGTATATTAACTATCAGCATGAAAATTAGTTTAATATTTCTAAATAAAAACCACATTTCTCCCAAAAGGTTTTACTTTGGGGTCTACATATGTTGATTACTAATTGCATTTGTCAAAAATGAAATAATTCTGAAACTTTACTCAAAGACTTATGATTTATTTGGCATTACTAAACTTGAAGTGTGAACACCCAGTCCATTTTCACCCTTTGAAGTACCATCTAGTTAAGCACAGCCATCCATCCCATTGGCTGTCCACTCAGAGGCACTGGTCTCCACTCACCTCCAGTGCAGACAAGGCTGGCTGTGGGCACCAACTCTCGCCTTTCAGAGGTGGAAAGGACAGTGCCTATAGCGACAAATGGCCAAAGTTAAACTAGAAGTTGTTTCTTATTGCCATGTTAGTGGCACACTTATGTCTAAATTAGAAGAATATCCTAAAAATAACAAAGAGCAATTATGAATTCTAGTTCTACCAGAAAAATGAATGAAATACTGCTTGTGAAGCTCAACTTTCTGGGAGCTGCCTGTGACTGGCTCACAGCTGTTGAGGCTACTATAAACTCTGGGGGTTGAGGGGGTCACTCAGCAGGGAAGCACACTAATGGAGCACATCCCAAGTCCTCTGTTAACCTGCACTGCTCAAGCATCATGATGGTTTTTTTTTTTTTTTTGGTTTTAAAGAGATGTTAGAACCTCAGTGCAATAACTAACCCATAATCAATACTTACTGAAATGCACAAATCCCCATTGATGAGCAAAATATCAATGAAACTGTACAGAAGGCCAGGCAATGGTGGTGCATGCCTTTAATCCCAGCACTTGGGAGGCAGAGGCAGGAGGATCTCTGTGAGTTCAGGGCCAGCCTGGTCTACAAGAGCTAGTACCAGGACAGTCTCCGAAACCACAGAGAAAGCCTGTCTTGAAAATCAAAACAAAACAAAAAAAGAAAAAAAAAAGAAAGAAACTTTACAGAAATAAACAAAAATGAAGTCTATATCAATGTGAAAACATTACTTTTATTTGGGGCGAAGGGAGCAACTCTACGGGGAACCACTCAGTTTATCGGGCTCTTAGCTAATCAAACACAGGGAACAGCCAAACTTACCAACCAGAATCTTCTGTGTATTAAAGATTAAGACTATGATTTGGCAATGGGGAACACACTTTTAATCCCATAATTTAGGAGGCAGACACAGGTGGATTTCTGAGTTAAAGACCAATCTGTGTATAGAGCAAGTTCCAAGACAGCCAGGGTTAGCTACACAGAAAAACCCTGTCTTGGAAAATCAAAAAGAAGGGAAGGAGGCAGGGAGGGAGAGAGGGAGGGAGGGAGA
>NC_022011.1:71481673-71482763 GCF_000317375.1 Microtus ochrogaster
GAGGGAGGGAGGGAGGGAGGGAGAACAAAGTACATTAATGTACTCATTCCAGTCATTTTGATACTACAACATCTCCTCATGAGTCCATGAAACACTGAACCATTCATAGCCAATGTGGTACCGAAATCTACTGACTACCTCCTGCTGCTTAATTATTTAAAGCCTCATTCATATGGATTTTTCTTTGGAAATTTGCAGTCATGCAAGAAGTAAGGGAAGGACTAATAATCCTTCTATAATACATTGGGAAATGTTAAGTAGCTAAAGGGAATGATTTTAATGGTTTAAGGAGGAGTCCTTTCTTTAAATAAAATGCCATGAAGACCAGTACAGAAGGGCAGAGAAAAGTAAAAATCAAGGCACCTCAAAAGTACAAGTATGGTTTTTGAGGCTGTGGTTTGCTTTTAGAATAAGAATTGGCTAAAGGATCTAAAAACAAGGATCAGACAAATGGTCAGTGGGTAAAGGTGTGGCTGCCAAACAATCTGTTCGATGCCAGAACCCACACAGAGGAAGGAGAGGGCCAACTCGTCCTCTGATTCTGCACACTGGCCATGGCATATGCACACCCACAGATGCTCATACAAAGATACAGACAAACTGGAACAGGAATGAATTAATTTTTTTCTTTTCTTTTTATTGTTTATATTTTATTTTATTTTTCAAGACAGGGTCTCTCTGTAGCTTCGGAGCCTATCCTGGAACTCGCTCTGTAGACCAGGCTGGTCTCAAACTCACAAAGATCCTCCTGCCTGTTCCTCAAGAGCTGGGAATGTGCAGCCACCGCCTGGCATCTTTCTGATTCTCAAGACAGGGTTTCTCTGTATAGCAGTCATAACTGTCCTGGAATGCCCTCTGTAGACCAGGCTGGCGTGGCGCTCACAGGCATCCACCTACTTCTGGCTACCTAGTGCTGGTATTAACGGCACGTGCCACCATCACTAGGCCAGCAATGACTTTCTGAGAAGGATATTGTGGATTTTTGTCTACTGAGCTTGTTTAAGAAAGAATAGGTGCCGGGCGGTGGTGGCGCACGCCTTTAATCCCAGCACTCGGGAGGCAGAGGCAGGCGGAGCTCTGTGAGTTCGAG
>NC_022011.1:71483786-71486054 GCF_000317375.1 Microtus ochrogaster
TGTGGCTTTGGAGCCTGTCCTGGCACTAGCTCTGTAGACCAGGCTGGTCTCGAACTCACAGAGATCCACCTGCCTCTGCCTCCCGAGTGCTAAGGCAGGGTTTCTCTGTAGCTTTGGAGCCTGTCCTGGAACTATCTCTTGTAGACCAGGCTGGACTTGAACTCACAGAGATTCACCTGTCTCTGCCTCCCAAGTTCTGGGATTAAAGGGGTGCGCCACCACTGCCCCCCCCCACCTTTTAATGCTTTATTTATTATGTTCTGTCTGCATGCCAGAAGAGGGCACCAGACCGCATTACGGGCCCCAGACCGCATTACAGATGGTGGTGAGCTGGGAATTGAACTCATGACCTCTGGAAGAAAAAACAGTGAGTGCTCTTAATCTCTGAGCCATCTCTCCAGACCCTATAACGTGTTTCTATTATGAAATAGCACACAGCAGTTAAAAAGAATGAGATTGATAATTTCTCTATGCCAACTCGACTCAAGAGATGTCACAGATGGAATAACCCTTATGCTTTTGTTTATCATCTTAGTTAGGATGGGGCAAGTCTACAGCTGACAATGAAGAAAAATACACATGAGGGAAACAGTGGATATCAGTGAAGAAAATCTCTGGAGGAGGTAGAAAGCTACACAAATTGTAAAGTATGGATAAAGTCTTGTCTTGAATGAGGAAGTGAATACTTTTACTCTCAGAAGTGAACAGAAAGCAGGAAGAGCTGACCCAGTCTGGTAGCAAAGGTCAGTAACAACAGCTCTTCTAAGGCTGGGACAGGAAAGTTCCAAGTTTAAGGGCTACCTGGACTAGGCAATTTAGTGAGACTCTAACCAAACAAAAAGTTTTTTAAAAAGCTGGTAGACTGCTTGCCTAACATGTGCAAGGCTCCCTCGGTTCAATTCACAGTACAGCAATTTTTAAAAGCATTTTCTTTTGAAATAACTGCATTTGTAGGAAACGACAAGATGATACAATGAAGTCCCACATATCAGTCACGCATCAGTCACTGTTCCCTAGTGACTATACTTAGTATATGGTACCTGCACTTCAAAACCAAGAGCTAGCTATAAACACATATGCATGCTGCCGTGCAACCAAAACTCCCAAAAAGGCCTCTAGTTGTACTCGTAAGTTACACCCAAGCCCTTCTCCTCTACATCTCTAAGCCCTAATAGCCACAGAATTTTTTTTTCTGGCTTATATATTGCTATCATATATGCCCTTTTGAGACAGGACAGAAATGGACTCATACAATCGCCTTTTATGTTTGGCTCATTTCCTTTATTCAAATATACTGGACGTGGAAGCAAGTTGTTGGATGTATCAGCAGCTAATGGCTGCCTATTGCTTAGTAGTGTCCCATGTAGGAATGTACAATATTATATTTATTCATGTGTTGTTAGTCTTTTTGGTTGTTTCTAGTTTGGGTGTATTATAAATAAAGTTACTATGGACATATTCAAGTTCCTATGTATACATAAGCTTTTTTATTTTGTGAGATATATAAATGGTCAGAAATGTGACTTCTAGATATATAACGCGTGTGTGTCTTTGTGTGTGAGAGAGACAAAGACAGGAAGATAGGGACAGAAAGAGAGATAAACTGCCAAATCTGTTTTTCAGAATAGCTGTACCATTTTACTATTCCACCAGTAATGTACTTGGAAAGCAACTTCTCAACATTCTTGTCAGGATGTGTTATTATCACTACACTAAACATTTTTTGATTTGTGTGTGCGGCATACATGTGCAGTGTACGTGTATCCTGGAAGCTGTGTATGCGGAGGCCGAGGAGGATGTATAGTGTCCTCTACAAGTTCCAGCAAGCCCCAGGTATTCCTCTGCTTTCCACACTCCCCAGTATTGGGGTTACGGCCTATGCATGAGCACACATGAGTTTAAACACGATCTGAAAGATCTGCACAAGTCCTCACACTTACACAGCAAATGCTCCTACTCACTGAGCCATTTTCCCAGTTCCTAAATTTTATTTTAACTGTTCTCGTTGGTGAGGAATGGAAAGTCATTTTGGGGTTTTCCTGGTGTCCGGGGAAATTAATCATTTCTTCATAGGCTCAGAAAGTATCTACACAGTAAAAGCTGTTGTCTGGTCCATGTTTAACTGTACAGTTAACATTCTCAGGATTGATTTGTGACACACAATCTTTTTTTTTTGTTGTTTTTGTTTTTTTTTGGTTTTTCGAGACAGGGTTTCTCTGTGGCTTTGGAGCCTGTCCTGGAACTAGCTCTGTAGACCAGGCTGGTCTC
>NC_022011.1:71486154-71486814 GCF_000317375.1 Microtus ochrogaster
GTGACACACAATCTTATGCTCTAGAAATTCTCAGATATGTAGCTTTCAAATATCTCCTCATAGTATCCCTTTATCGTCTTTAAAAACTATATAGCTATCTCTTAACACACCAAGTCCATCTGGTCATGTCCTTATCTGTAAACTAGAAGCATCATGAATTGGGGGCAGGAAGGCTTGAAGTGGCCACAAACAAAACAGACCCTTCTTCCCTCAGCAGAGATCAACTGTGGGTGGGGACTTGGGAGCCCCACCCCACTCCATGGTGGACCCTTTTATTATCCTGACAGGGTCTTTTGAAAAGTAAATTTCTTTTAAGTTTGATGATTCCTGATTGACTGGTTTCCCTTTAGAGATAACATTTTGTCTGTGTGTGCCACGTAGAGACTTTATTCCCAAGTCTGGGCTCATAATTTTCCAGTTTTCTTTTTAAAACTTTATAGCTGTGTATTTAAATCTATAATCCATCAGTTTTATGAGGAGAGAAAGAGAACTTGAGAGGTCTTTCCATACCTAGCTAATCTCAGCTCTTATCCTATCTGCTCATGTGATTAGCTTTTAACACAATTATGAAATACAGTGCACGGAGTGGGGAGGGCAGACTGAATTTTTATTTCATCACACTTAGTGTTCTGATGTAATTTATGCATGAGTACCTGGTTT
>NC_022011.1:71486914-71493918 GCF_000317375.1 Microtus ochrogaster
ACTAGCTCTGTAGACCAGGCTGGTCTCAAACTCACAGAGATCCGCCTGCCTCTGCCTCCTGAGTGCTGGGATTAAAGGCGTGCGCCACCACCGCCCGGCTCCCAGGAAGATCTTAAAAGTTCTTATAGTTGACATGCACTCTAAAACTTTTAAAAATAAAAAATTAGCCTGGCGAGATGATGCATATTTTTAATTACAAGCACTCAAAGGCAGAGGCAGCTGGATCTCTGTGAGTTTGAAGCAGGTCTAGTCTACATAGAGAGTTCCAAGAAAGCCAGAGCTACAGAGTGAGACCCTGTCTCAAAAACAAAACAAACCAGCCTGGTCTACAGAGCTAGTTCCAGGACAGGCTCCAAAGTCACAGAGAAACCCTGTCTCGAAAAATCAAAAAAAAAAAAAAACAAAAAAAAACAAAAAACAACCCATAACAAAACCCAAGCAGGGAGGGTTTGGCTCCCTGCAGAAGGGTGTGTCACACAGCTCTGAAGAAAGGGAGGCTCCACACACAGCACCTTCTTTAATACAGTTAAATGGTTTTAAATGTAGGGAGCAGTAAGTAGTACAAGAGGCTGAGAGGTACGACTTCAGATACAAGGGGCAGTTCATGTAGACTTGTGAGTGACATGAACTCTATTGTGCAAGTCAGTGCAGGATCTGGGTAGGTGAATGACCTAGTTAGATCAGTGATATCAACTAAATCATCACTAAGACAAGGATGAACAAACGGGACACAGCATGAGCACCAGTGACTCAACTTATTGCTATAGGCCAAACAAGACATCAAGCAAACCTACATGAACACTTGGGCATCCAGCTGGAACCCCGCACTTGAGAGACTGAGACAGGAGGATTTCCATAAACTTGAGACCAGTCTGGGATACAGAATAGGCACTGTCACAATACACACATGAGGAGATTTAGCAGAGATTTATCATAAACAGATAAGAAAGAATGTATTTGAGATATATTGAGAAAAGAAAAGAAAGGGTCAAACACAGAAAAAGAGGCAGGAGGGATTGCCATGGGAACTAGAGACTGTGCAACAAGCCAGCTTGGAGAACACTGCCCTGCAGTCAGCCTCCAGTACTACCTAGCATGCACATACCATGGCATGAAGGATGCAGTTTCCTAAGACAGTGTTTGAAGGGTCAAATATGTTGTATTTTCATAAACACATTAGTACTGTAAAAGATGTCCAGAAAGAGCTGCTAAATAACAAAAAGCCTGTTTAACAATTTTTTTATTTTCCCCCTCCCTCCCTACCACTCTTCTCTCCATCTATCCCTTCTTTGAGACAGGATCTTAGCCTTGAACTCACAATTTTCCTAAACAATCTTCTTAAACAAGCTTTCCAAACTGCCATTACCAGAATGTGCCTGGCCTAAAGTTAATCTTACAACTCACCTCCCGTTTACTTATCCATGGAACCTTCTTTCTAAGCAATGCTCCATACAACCAGCGTCTGACAAAACTACTAAGGAAAACGCTGGTTGGACAGCATTCAAGAGGCAGGAGGACTGTCATGAAGTTGAAGGCAGTCTAGGCTGCATAATGAGCTCCAGGCCAGTCTACAAAGCAATGTGAAACCCTGTCTCAAAAGCAAAACAACAAAAAGACCCAAATACTACAAAACCTCTCTAGTAGCACTGTCCTCAGTGTCACAGAGTTCATCCACCTCCGGGATGGTGGCCAGCAGTGGCCTTCAGTGGAGCTCAGGTGGCTCAGCTGCCATCTGACCAGAGGAGCCTCTCATGAGCTCTCTACAACAGGCGTTGACTCACACGCTGCACTTACAGCCCTTAATTTGCTTCATTTTTCTTCATAGTATCGACTGCCACACATTAGACATTATTTTGTCCCTTCTTTACCCATAGAATAAGTCACACAAGCCTGTCCTGGAACTAGCTCTGTAGAGCAGGCTGGCCTCGAATTCCCAGAGATCCGCCTGCCCCTGCCTCGCGAGTGCTGGGATTAAAGGAGTGGGCCACCAAAAGTCACTTCAACAAAGGAGAAAGATGCCGTGTAGAGGCCAGAGGGGAAAGACGTGAGTTGTCAGCTGGAACCTTGCCAGTAGTCATGGAGCCTCATGGTGAAATATAAAATAATAGAAATGGGTTAATTTAAGAGACAAGAGTGAACTAGAGAATATGCATAAGCTAATAGGCCAAGCAACGTTGTAATTTTTTAAAAAAAGTCATTTCAGGATTTTGGAAAATTTTAGCTCAAACTTCTTATTTTCTCTTATTTAAAATAAGTAATTAAAATAATTAATTAAAATCACTCTGCTGAATGATTTGAAAGCTCCCAGAGTCCGGCGGTGGTGCAACTTTTAATCCTAGCACTCAGGAGGCAGAGGCAGGCGGATCTCTGTGAGTACAGCATGGTCTACAAGAGCTAGTTCCAGGACAGGCTCCAAAGCTACAGAGAAACCCTGTCTCGAAAATAATAATAATAATAATAATAATAATAATTTTAAGGCTCATACACAGACAGCACTTTAGTGCATCTCCTTTAGCCGCACTTTGCAGACATGGGTGACAAGTCAGTCTCTGAAGCTCTGTATGCGAAGTGCAAACCCTCTAAGCGAGGGGCCTTTCTCTAATTCTGGAGCAACCCGTCTCAACCTGTGGGTTATGGCTCCTTTGAAGGGCTATCAACCCTGTCACAAGGGTCACTTTAGAGCATCAGAAAACACAAATGTTTACATTACAATTCATAACAGTAGCAAAATTACAGATAGAAAGTAGCAACGAGCTGGGCAGTGGTGGCGCACACCTTTAATCCCAGCACTCGGGAGGCAGAGGCAGGCGGATCTCTGGGAATTCGAGGCCAGCCTGGTCTACAAGAGCTAGTTCCGGGACAGGCACCAAAGCTACAGAGACAGAGAAACCCTGTCTCAAAAAACCAAAAAAAAAAAAAAAAAAAAAAAAAAAAAAAAAAAAAAAAAAAAAAAAAAAGAAAAGAAAGTAGCAATGAAAATTTTATGGTTGGAGGTCACCACAACATGAGAACTGTATTAAAGGGCCTCAGCATTAGGGAGGTTGAGAACCACTGCTCTAGAGATTGCCAAGTGCTATAATAGATTTTAAGTGTGTGATGTTTCCATTTTTCATTCTGCTATCACTCTCCCTCCAATAAGGTTAGTTGTTCAACTGAATATACTCTACATGATAATCAACTCTCATAGGCACCAGCATTCCACCAGAAGTCAAAAATAAGTTCTCACACATACAACAAATTTCCAAAATATTTCAGAATACAACTTCTTTAAGTATTAAACTCTTTAAAGTATTTTAACATTAAATGTAGCATTTCTAAAATTTTTAAAATTCACAACATAAAACAAATGCTGCTCAATTCATAATCAGGTTATATCCCAATAAACCAATGGAAGGTGGAAACGCACTTTGAAGTCTCACTGATAAACTCAGGTCAGCAGCACAGTGTAATACAGATTACTGCTTTTCAGCCTCGTGACTTCACAGCTGACAGACTGTGGCGCACTTCTGGCTCTTCCCGTGGACTGCGAGAAGAGCAAAAAGATCAAACTTCAAAGTGCAGCAACTGCTGAATGCACAGAGCTCCCATAGTAGCACAAAGTCCAGAGCTGTAGGATGAACCATGCTAGGCTTGAGACTTGTCTGCACGGCTTGGTTAAGGCACACACTTAACAAAGCCCACATCTCTTCATAGTCCATGTACAATCAAGTGCAAAACTGTTATTCACTCTAGTGATCAGACTGCAATGAAAACTGCCATTCTTTCTAATAAAAATACCTGAAACTGGATAATAAATAGAAGGCTACAGTTATTTTCTTTATGCAGCTACTATAACTAAGTGTGTTCCTTGTATGGTAATTTTTAATTTTACTTAAAGTAGTATCTCCAAAATTAAAAATAACTTCATTAATCTGTGAGTCATGAATCAATGGAAAAGAGAAAGAAAAAAACAAGACCATGACTGCTCCGCGGTTTGGTGGAGAAGAAGGTTTATTACAGACGTGAGGGAGAGCACAGCAGAGGCAGAGACATCTGAGAGACGAGTCCACAGTAGACATGACCATTGGGGGACATGTGAGGAGAGGAAATGGGGAGAACCAGAAGGGTAAAGGGCAGACAAAACTGGCTGGACTGTGTAGGGAAGGGTAGCTGAGGGACTGAAGAAGTTTAGGATAGGGACTGAGGGGTGCTGGTAGAACCTGGCCTAGGCACCATTTGTCCTAGGTTTGAGACCTAACGGTGAACTGGCAAAATAGGTACTGAATACATCAGCCTAAGTCACTTGGTCTCTTCATCTGTAAACCGAATGTGTCAGGCTAAGATTTTCTAATACCTTCAAACTGTAATATTCTTTGATCCTAAAACAAAGATTTTGAAACTATACTAGGTGCTTTTAATCTTGCAAATTGACTGAGAAACACAGGCTTTCTGATGACAAGAAATGCAAATTTTCTTAAAAGCCTACTTTCTTAAAGAGTAGACAATAAAACATGTTTATGTTTCTTCATAATCAAACACCTCAATTTGGACTCAGATGTAATGACTACTATTTATCTACTTTTGGGGAATAAAAGCCGAGGACAATTTATTAGCACTACAAGGGCCTGGGAATCCGAGAAGGTCACAGCCTGTGTGCTGAGGTGCTAGCAAACCATCTCCGCACCAGAAAGCTGCCATTTTTCTTCCTTGACAAAGACTACATCTGCCACTGAGCCATTTACAGCCTCCAAGTTAGAATATCAATGATTTCCAACCATTCGGCAGGCCTGCTTTCACCTTGGTGTCACCTCTGCATACAGCTCAGCAGATGATGAATCCTCAGCCACAGGCACGGAGCCCAGACTTTACTCACCAAGAGGTGCTGAAGTCGCTCTCTAACGCCCCGATTTCACTCATTCTGCGTTGCAAAGGCATTATAGAGGCATGTATGTCCTATGGTTCTAGCTGCTTTACTTACATACTTTAAAACGGACACATTCAAAAAAATGTTACAACCCAAGACTTCACGAAGGCAGTTCTCAGTAATGCATGATGAACCGAAACAACAGGATGTTATCATATTTATCTGCTGCTGAGATCACTCAGTGGGCAAAGGTTCTTGCCACCAAGCATCTGAGCTTGAGCCTCTGAACTCACATGGTGCAAGAAGACCAATTCACAAATTGTTCTCTGACCTCCACACATAATATGACATGTACATGCTCACATATAAACATAAACATACAAAATACTAAACAATCTAAAGAATTATGTCACATCTCTAATAAATATGAAATCATAATAAAATCTGCTACATGGGGAGTGGTGCTATAGATCAAATACATTCCTTGCTCACACACACACTATATATACATATATATATGTATATATATATGCACACACACTTTCCTGCAATAAATTCTTATCCACTAAAAACAATAAATCCTTATCCATCTTTTTAGAAATTTACATTACAAGAACTATGTAATGTCTACTTTTGTACTTTTGGTAAAGTGCTTGTCCAACATATAAAAACGGTCTAGGTTTGACCCAAAACACCACATAAAAGGTGAGACAATATAAGCCAATAATCCCACTGGAGATAAAAAAAAAAAAAACAGGAAGATCAGGAGTTCAAGGCTACCCTCAGTTTAAAGCCAGCTTGAAATATATGAGACTCTGACTTTAAAAAAAAAAAAAAAAAAAAACATACATACACAAGTTAACACCGCATCTCTTTTAAACAAATACATCATGATATTTGGTCATTAATATCTTTACAAATGGGCATATATTTTGATTTAAAATTTTAGTCTATTTTATGTATTTATTTTGAGACATGGTTCACTAAATAACCTGGGCTGGCTTTGAAGTCAGAGGCCTAAGTTCCCAAGCACTGAGATGACAAGTATATATAACCATGGCAGACTTACATCATTGTTCTTATCTGCGAAGTAAGAAGTCGCTACAAGGACTGACAAGCAAACTATTGACATGTAAACTATTATGAGGAATACTAAAGAGTTTAAAGCAAGGTTCTTGGTCTCTAGTTAAGCAAATAACGAATTCTCTTTTCTAAAATGAGCTTTCCATGAGGGGAAGTGAAATACAGAAGAGAGTATTCCGGCGTTGAGAACAGAAGAGCTGCATCTGTTTAGAGCTCTGTCCAGAAAGTTAAGTGAGTGGCAGAGTCTACAGCTTTCCTGCTCTGGCATTCCATGATGAGACAACACCAAGAGTCCAAGCGTCATAAAGAAGCCACTTGACTACAGATTTTGCAATTCACACTCCCTTTCAGCCAGAACCCAGAAGGAAATGAAATCGGAGTTGGGTATTCTAGGATGTGCTACAGTTGACTACACATAGAAGTGGGAAAAGATTTTTCCACAAAATGGGAACAGTATAAATAAATGTGAGAAAAAAAATCATGACTTCAGATATATTAATGTGGCAATGTTACCCACAGTCTGAGAAGAGGAGACAAGGTCCTGGAAACAGAAAGGGCTAAGTGAACAGCAGAGCTGTCTCGGCCTGAGCTGGAGATGGCAGTGGTGGAAACTAAGTGACATTGGGGCGAGGTCATTTGGCCTTTTAGGGTCTGACTGCCTGGAGTCAGAAGACAGTAATCTAGAGATGCCAGAACTTCCTATCTAATGTGACTTTAATCACAAAACCAGACAGGAATTTTTTAACACAATATAAGAGAAAACACCAATAGGAAAAAAGTCACATTACTTGTTGATTGCCTTGACGGGTTACCTCGTCTAGGGTTAGTAACCTTCTGGCAGTTCAGTTATTCCAGGGTCCCGGAGAGGCACTATCTGGAAGATAAATGGGCTAGGAGAGAAGAAGAAGGACATGCTACATTTGTCAGAGCCTCCGTTTATTAGAGATGGGGTACAGCTTTATATATGTTAAGGAGTTGGGGGATGGGCACAGGGGTCTGAGCTCTTGCCACGTGGTTCATGTTGGTCACGTAGCCAGGAGGTTACCTTCGGCCAGGTCACTGTAGGCCAAGAAGTCAC
>NC_022011.1:71494412-71494969 GCF_000317375.1 Microtus ochrogaster
AGAACCCTTGGTAGGAAAAAGGGAAAGCCAGGAGAGATACTGTCTTCTTGTTTAAACATAACACGACTGGAGAGATGATTAAAAAAAAAAAAAAAAGAGACGGCAGCATGTAAAATAATAAAAATTGCTTTTTTAAAATGTATTGCAATGCCAAGGAAACCATTACTTAATATCACTTCCAAGGAGATATTGCATCTGAGCTGCAATCGGGAAAGTAGTCATATGAAAACTCGTCAATGAAAAAAAATCAGTAGAGAGCTTCATTTAACAAAGGGGCGACAGTTAAATGAAAATTGTACTGATATTTTTTTATATTGTTAATGTGCACAATGATTTCTCATAATTTCAAATAAAAAGTTCTTATTTGGGGTGCTGCAGAGTTGGCTCAGTGGTTAAAAGCACTTATTGTTGCAGAGGACCTGGGTTCACTTTCCAGCACCCATACAGTGACTCACAAGCATCTCTAACTCCAGTGTCAGGGGATCCAACACTCTTCTCTGATCTCAGCAGGTACCAGACATGCAAATGGTACAGTGTTATATATAAAAAGCATAAAA